>NW_028327182.1:26412272-26715303 GCF_987537825.1 Furipterus horrens | reverse complement strand
ATTTTAGACAGTAAATTTAAAGAAGTGGTTTTTTGCTTTATTAAAATAAATAATATATTGATTCAATCTAATGACTATTTGAAACCTTACCCAGAAACTAAATTTGGTTATCTTTTACTTACACTTGTGAGTTTATTAACCAGCCAGTTACATTTTGATGTTTTTAGGCTGTGAGTTCCCAATCATGGCTCCTGTCCTTCAGCCCCAAAGTGAGCACACATTTCTAAAAGTTTTGGCTAAAGTAGTGACTTTTTATTTATATATTTGTTTGTTTGTTTATTTAAACCAAAGATATGTTTAAGTGAGCCTTGTGCTGCAGTATGCTGGATTTTATATCTCTTGCCGCTTTCGGCTCAAAAACCTATGTCTTTAGGTACAAGTGTGAATGAGATCTATACACCAATGACAGTGGTAGCTTCTGCCACATAAAATACCCAGAGCCATTCTCACTCTGTTCATGGAAATGAGGGCTTTTATTTTATCTCTTTGACATTGACTTTAAATCCACTCTTTTTAAAACTTTCAAGAATTTACAGATTCCTGAAATCATTTTTCCCTTAAAAGTACGGCATAGGCATTGGTAGAAAAACATAAGCCGAACTGATATGAATGTACTCATAGTCTTTATCTTTACCTACTTATTCATTTTGAATGTCCATAGGACAGGAAAAAAATCAGTATGATGGAGTCAAGGGTGTAGTCCCAGACCTCACACCCTTATGGTACACGCATGGTTCACATATAGTACCTTACTCCATATTCGTGTTATTTTTGAAATGTCTGAAAACTTGGAATTCCAAGTGACATATGTGCTAGAGGATATAAGAAATTAGAGGCCAGTGTCCTGTTTTAAATATGTTTTACATAAAACATATATTGTGTTTGGTATTTTCATGCTAAATAGAATAGTTTTGAAAGAATGTCCTAGAGCAGCAAACGGGTTTGTTCCTTTATGAAAGAACTTCCCTTGCCTTCTGAATATTTGTAGGAATGGAAGAATAATGATATCAATCTGATAGTTTTATTTGAATCATAGTCTAAAAAAAATACATATGGCATATTAGCTCAAAGATCACTTTTTTGGGAAGGACTTTTCTAGCTGCTTGCTCTGCTCCAGGCAGAATTCATGCTGTCTTATTTGCGCTCTTTTGCTTCATGCATCTCTCCTATAGTATGCACTGGTTGTCTGAGAAATGTGTGCTTTTGGGACTGTGGTCTTCCTCTCTGGTCAATGAATGTCTGTGTCCCAAATACTTGAATCCTCAGCACCAACAAAGCCTGTAGCTCTTAATAAAAACTCAACAGTTTAATTACAAAAATACTAAGCTGATTTATCAAAACAAAGTATTTCAAAATGTAAATTAACATTTAGCATAACTTGTGTAATCCTGAAGATTTTTGACCAGTTTTATTGACATATTATTGACATACATCCCTGTATAAGTCTAAAGTATACAACATAATGTTTTACTTACATATATTATGAAGTGGTACTGTAATAAGTTTAGTTAGCATCCATTATCTCATATAGATACAATAAAAAGAGAAAGCAAAATTAAAAAAAAAATTTAGCTACAGTCTTCATGTTGTACACTCTACCCCTAGGACTTATCTTGTAACTGAAAGTTTATACGTTTTTACCACCTTTCTTGAAAATTCTTGTACAGGCATATACTAAAGTTTCTTTGTTGTATAGTTTGACAAACTAATTTCAATAAGATTTCTACATATTTTCTATAAATTCTATATAATTTCTATTGGACACTAAGTATATAGTTAATGGTCTTTTTCAGCTTGAATATTAAAATATCATAATGCTTATTATTTGAGTCAGACTTCAACTTCTTCGTGGTATAGATTGTTCTTGTTCACTTTCTACAGTTTGAATTAGGTATTGTTTCTTGCAGGCTCTCATAGTACCTTGATATGAGGAAGGACCCCTAAAACACTATAATTATTTATAAACAATTGTGTATTTAATCTTACATGTTTAAACTTAGACACCTTCAAAGTACTCTCCATTTGATGTAATACACCTATTGAGACATTTTTTCTACTGCTTGAAACAATTTTCGAACTCATCAATTTTGATGCTTAGTGCTTCTGCCATTTTTTGTTTCACCTCTAACACACTGTTTCCCTTTGAATACTTTTTTCATCTGGGAAAACAAACCAAAACAAAACAAAAAAAAGTCACCCAGGGCCAGATTGGGTGAATATGGAAGGAGTGGCATGAGGGTCATGCTCTTTTTAGTCCAAAAATGCTGAACACTCAACAGTGTGGTCAGGTGTGTTTGTAAATCACCCTTCATGAAATGGACAAACACATTGGAAGAGTCTTTAAAAACAATCATCTGAAGCTGAATGCGGCCTCTCACAACAATGATAGCTGATGCACTGATATGGATGGGTTCCTAGAACACTAACCTAGTTGGGAAAGCCTGCTGTTGGGTGGAATATTCTATATAGATGATATATAAATATAGATATAGATATAAATATACTGGTTAGGTCTATTGATTTATATTGTTTTTCAAGCCCTCTGTTTATATACTGATATTCTGTCTAGATGTTCTGTCCATTATGGGAATCTCCTACTAACACTGTATAGCAATTTTTTTTCCCTTAAGTTCTGTCAATGTTTGGTTTATATACTTAGGTGCTCTGATATCAAATGCGTACACATTTCTAATTGTTATAGTTTCATGAGGGATTGCACCTTTTAATATTATATAAGGTCCTTTGTTGTTTCCTGTGACATTTTTTGGCTTAAAACCTATTTTGTCTGATATAAGTATAGAAACACTATGCTTATAGAAACCCCTGCTCTCTTTCAGTTACTATTTTTATGCCACACATTTTCTGTTTTCTCACTTTCAGCCTATGCACATCCTTAAATCTAAAATGACTTTATAATTGGACATTACTTTCTTTTTTTAATCCAATCTTTTAATCTATGTCTTTTCATTGGGGAGTTTAATACATTTACATTTAAATTAATTAATGATATAAAAGGATTTACTATTGTCATTTTAGTATTTGTTTTGTGTTAGCCTTGTAGTTTTATTTTGTTTGTTTTCTGTTGGTCTTTCTCTTTACTTTTTTGTGTTTTATTGTGTTTTGGTATGCTTTTATTCCTTTATCTTTTTCTTTTGTGTGGCTTTAATAGTTACTTTTTTCTTTTGTGGTTATCTTGGGGCTTACATAAAATATAAAATTTTAACAATCTTTTTTAAGTCAATAACTACTTGAATATAATCATATAAAAAAACAGTTTCTCTCTCCCCTTACTTTATGTTATTGTCACAATTTACATTTAGTTTTATTACATATCTTAACATATTTTAGTAATAGTTATTTTTAATACTTGTGCTTTTTAATATTTTAATTTTTATCATTTCTTTCCCTCTTTATTGAATCTATTGGGGTGAGACTAGTTAACAAAATTAAATAGGTTTAGGTGCATATTTCCAAAACACATCACTGTACACTGTATTGTATGTTCTTTACCCCGTCAAGTCTGTTCCTTCAATATTTATTTCCCATATATCCTCCTCCACACCCTTCTATTGGCATTCATCACACGTTGTTCATGTTTTCTCTTTCTCTTCCTTTTTGCTCAATCCCTCCACCCTTCAGTCTCTGACCAACCCCCAACCGCATCCCCCCAGCCAAGTTGTCACCCTGCTCTCTATCTATAAAGCTGTGGATTTCACACATGAGTGAGTTCATATGGTACTTTTCTTCTCTGACTAGTTTATTTCACTTAGTATAATGCTTTCCAGGTCTACTGTGTAAAAGTGCCACAGATTTGTTATTCACTCATCTACTGATGTGCACTTGGGCTGCTTCCAAATCTTAGCTATTGTAGATAATGCTGCAATGAACATAGGGGTGGATATATTCTTTTGAATTAGTGCTTCAGATTTCTTTGGGTAAATTCCCAGCAGTGTGATCTCTGGGTCATAAGGCAGTTTCATTTTTAATTTTTTGAGGTAACTCCATATAACTTTCCACAGTGGGTGCACCAATATGCATTGCCTTTTTGCCAAATTTTCACCAACACTTGTCATTTGTTGATTTATTGATGAAAACAATTTTCACCAGTGTGAGGTGATATCTCATTGTGGTTTTAATTTGTATTTCTCTGATGATTAGTGACATTGAGCATCTTTTCAAATGTCTACTGGTCATCTATATGTCCTCTTGGAGAAATAGCTGTTCAGGTCCTTTGCCCATTTTTTTAATTGAATTGTTTGTTTCTCTGGTATTGAGTTTTTAAAGTTTTTTTTATAAATTATGGATATTAACTCCTTATCAGATGTATCACTGGCAAATGTTTTCTCCCATTCAGTGGGTTTTCTCTTCAATTTGTTGATGGTTTCATTTGCCGTGCAAAAAAAAGTTTAGTTTGCTGGAGTTCCACTGGGATTTATAAGAGGACCACCTGGTAAATTTCCTGTAATTAAACATCCTTAAAACATAATCTGGGGACCTTTGACCTTTGATTCAATAGATGGTATGTGGAGGTCAAGGCATAGTTGTGTTGTCTAGTCTCCACAGAAGGTACTAACACTTATTCCTTTGTAAGATTTGTTTTCTTACATGATAAAACGCTTCAAATATATTGTAAAGTAAATACAAGCAAAGTATAACATTTATTGTCTAATTGCACTTTAGTGCACATGTATGTATATTTCTTGATGAACATCGAAGAATGAAAACTCATGCCAATGACAACAACAACAAAAAAAGGAATTTATAAGATAAATCCCCGCAATCAGAAAAACATTACTTTGGGCTTTGTAGATGCAGTCACTATTTTCTTATAAGAGAAATCCCAAACAGGTAGAAAAGTCTCTCAGTATTTTAAACAAAACAAAATAGAACAAACAACACTAGCAAATCACTGGAGAATTATTAGGTAATAACTTAAATAGATGCAAATAATCTCTAATAGTGATTTACAAAGAGAATTTGAAAGTTCATTATGACAGAAATTGCTAGAGCTTTAGAAAAGAGAAAAGATAACCACAGTTTGTGATATCATAATAATATTATACTGGTTCTGAAGTTCCTGCTGTTATTGAATTTAAATCTGGTTTGTTTTGAATATTCCTCTTAATCTAGCATGTTAGTAGCTATTTTCTAAAAAGACAGTAGACCTCTTTGTACACATTTACCAATTAGAAAAACTGAAAATACGAAGCTATTCAATTTAATCCATGTGAACAAATACTCTTTGCCTGCCTTTGTGAAATTAACAAAGTAGCAGTATCAGAACAAGAGAAAAAAAGTGAAACTTTCTACCAGCCACTATTGGCAGTTTTCCTTTTCTAAACAATTTTCTCAATTGATTTTTCTCCTTAAGCTTTGAATTACTTCTTAGTTTTTGCACTTGTTTATTAGCTTATTTACTTAAGTAGCTTATTTACTTCAGTAGTACGTATTTAGTGTCTAATAAGTACAAAAAGTAAACAGGATAGAAGAAATGGACATGATTCTTTCTTCAAGTCAGTAACATTCCTCCAAGAGAAAGCAAAATATATAACAATATTTTTTGAATACTTGTAGGTTTCAGTCCCCACCCTGAAATATATATCTTGTTTTAATAGGGTCTTCGTTTTCTGAGGGGAATGGTAGGTAGACACAGAGAAAGAATAAAAGATACTGAGAGACCCAAATGAGAGATCTTATACCTGAAGACAGGGGTCAGGAACCATGTAGTTGATTTTGAGGGAAACATCAATCCACAGAAGTGAACTCAGTGGCTGCTGCCTAAGAAGATACTCAAAGATGAATATCTATTGAAGATTTTATGAGGTTCTTTTTTGTTTATATGTTTTAATTTAGCTTTGTTTCCATTTGTGATTTAAATCTCCTCAGTCATATGACAAACTTTAGTAAAATTTATGTGATTTCAAAAATACTTATGAAGAATAATTTATTGTTTTGTATCTGACTAGAACTTCCATTTAGTACACAAAGATATTTAAGAGATACAAGACAGAGTCAAATCTAAAATTACCAAACTAAATTCCTGCTTTAGGCCCAGCTTTATGATGCATAGCCAAAGGCAGCTCTCCCTCTCAACCAAAATGTTGAGACGCGGATGAAGATATTTGCCTCAAAGAGAAAAAGCTTTGTTTCCCCTTCTTTCTACCCCCACTCCTGGCTACAATATACACAGTTGTAATATTCAATTGTGTATTAAATTATCCTGAGTTTAATTTATAGAAATAAAAACCATTTAATTTTAGGAAACCTCTTCTTCACCCATAGGATTGAGATACAGGCATAAAATATGTCAAAACAACTAGAAATGTATTAATCATTGCTCTGTTTTCTTTCTTTCTTTTTTTTTTTTAAGTCTGGCTTATTTTATATATCTACGATCACCTCATTTTATATAATCTTGAACATTTTAATTGAATGAAGTGGATTTTTTCTGTATATTGTATCAATAAAACAATAAAGAAAACAGCCCTTGATTCCACTGATAAGTTATTTGCATGTTTATTTACACTCTTTAACATAGTTAGAAGAAAAATATGATGCATTTTATTAAATCTAGAATTTTAGGTAAGAATGAAAACATGTATATGGAGAGATACTAATTTTATTATTATTTCAAACTTAACTTTATATCTTTAGAATAAAAAGTATATCTTTGGAATAAAATATATTACATAGAAAATAGGTAACTGTGCTTTTAAGAAAAATAATTGTCATGAAGTTCTACTTAAAAGTAAATTTTACTGATCTTTCTCCATGCTGTAACACAAGTCACAGAAGAGCTCAGTAAGGTGTTGGTAATTAATTAGTCAGAATTTTGAAATCCTTCATTCTTCCTCCCTTTTGGATTTGTGCGTGAGTATGGAGTTTCAGCTTGAGACCCGGCCTTACATTCTTACCCTAGAGTTTCAAACATTAAAGGAAAATGTTGAACATAACCTACTTATGCTTAAACTCTAGACATGTGAAAAGCCATAGAAGATGTGTTTGTATTAGAATAGGTTAGGATACAGAATGCATAAATATATTACCTAAATGGTCATGCCTTTTTCTTACAGAACATAAGGTTCAGTCCATTGGATGGATTAATGAGAAAAGCATGAAACTTAAAGAAATAAAATTAGGCACTTTATAGCCAGAATATGAGAGCTAACAGCAATAACTGCCCAGCATCTCCTTAACCATTATACAACTAATGTGACCCAAGTGATGGTGGTGTTTATATTGCAACTGATAATGGCAAAAAAAAGAATATTTGGGATATGGAGGAGTACAGAAGAAAATAGTGTCAAGAATGACAACAAAAATTTACATTTAAATAGATTTTGGTATGAATTGTAAATAATACTAAAGGAACAGGATCTGTGGTGGAGAAATTAAGAATTTACTTCCTAACATGTTTAGTTTAAAATGCAAGGAAATGTGTCAAAGTAATAGTTGGACATATGAGTCTGAAGGTCAAAGAATAATATTTTTTAGAAATGTAAATTTCTGATTTTTTGTAGAAATATTTTGAGAAATATTCATTTTATGACTAGAAGAAAATAAATTTAAGCTTGTGAATGAAACAAAAAAAAAAAAGAGGGGGGAGTGAGTACTGTGTCATAAAAACCAAGGGAAGAGAATGTACAGTATGTACAGGTACCTAGAAGTGATATAAAAGATTGAGTCCTAATAAGAGGTAAGGTAAGGAGAAGTTTAAAAATTTTATGAACTTAAGAACTTACATTCCATTCATTATCTTGGTGGGAATGGAAGTTGCTAGTGTCATAGGAGCAAAAGCAGATTATAACAGGTTGAAGAGGGGATTAAATGTAAGAAAATAGGGACACATCATGAACTATTTTAGATAAATGGCTATGAAAGGGAAGAAAGGCATAACATATAGAGTGGATGGTGTGGGGTCAAGGTAAGGTTTGGATTTTTGTTGTTGTTGCTATTTTTAACTGTGTATATTTTTTCTTTTCATGGACATACTTGAATAGATTCACTAGTCCAATAAGAAAAATCCAATATTAGGGTTTATTGAAAAGAAAGAGAGAAGGGAAAACACTGGAATGTGAGAATCTAAAGAAGGTGGAGAGAATGAAATTCAAGTCAAAGCCAATAGATAAGGCTTAAGCTGAAAAAGGAGCACATTTCCTATTCTGACAGAAAGGAAAGAGATTAGAATGGTTTTAGTGGTATTCCCCACCACATGTTTAGTCCCATCCTGGATTCTGAATCAATTGTGAGTGATGGAGGAAGTCTGTAAACAAATAAACAAACAAACAACAACAAAAACCTACAATACTTATCTGTCAGTGTAGAAGTTTTCAAGAATATTGTCTATTTCTGCTCTTCTCCTTCCTTCCAGCCTTCCTACCTACCACTCCTTTCTCTCCTTCCATGCTATTTTCAAACACAGTGCACTAAATATAACCAACCTTGAAGTTTCCTTTTAAAGACCTACATCATCATTCCCTCCTGTACTTCCAACCTAAACACTATGTAATGAATCATTGTTTCCAGAATCTTAAATCAAATTTTTAGCTCCCTTTCCTCCTATAATTGACCTACGTTGATATAAATGACCCACAATTCTTTATGCCAGTTTCATGAACTTCAGTACATTTGCATCCAGCATAAAAACTTCATAAACAACTTCTTCACACACAAATATCACTACTTCCCTAATGGCTTCATAATAATTAATTAAATAAAAATTAAGAATGTACTGAATAGATAAAATAGTGTGATATATCAGAAATGACTTTGAATATTAGAACCAGACTTTCAGGGTGTTAATCCTAAAGCATCATGAGAAACCATATGATATTGAACAGTCTATTTATTTTCTTCATGATTCAGTTTTGTCATCTATAAAATAGGAAAATAATAGCACTTACCTAACCAAGATAGCCTTAACACTTCCCTCAGCTTGACCAAACTTTAGACAGTTTTCTCCCAGACTAGAAAACCCTGACCTCCTTTTTATTAGAGCATTTACTTTAGAAAACTTGCAATTATAAATTATTTCTCTGTCCCTTTGAGATGTAGATCTTCTCCCAGAGTCTCTTACCAGTTTAAAAACCTAGAACTATTATTTTTTCTCAAAGACATGGGAGCCACCCCTTTGAAAAGTAATCCTCAAGAAAAATAGTGCCCCCCTCAGTCTCTATGGATCAATGGAATCCAAACTTCAATAAATGACAATTGCAAACACAGATATCCTAATTATACTAACCCACCTCCTTACTGATATCTTCTAGTACTTTTTCATTATCTCACCCCAGTGCTTAAAAAGCCTCCTGTTCTTTTTTTGCATCAGAGTTGAGTTCACTCCTGTTCCTCGACTGCAAGAGTTTTGAATAAAGTCTCCCTTATTTAACTTGACCTGTGCATTTTTTATTTGATATATATTAGGGGATTTTTTGAAAGTTAGGTGTGTCAATATATGCAAAATATTTAAACAGTGCCCAACATGGTACTATGTAAGATTTACCTATTTTTATGATCATTCAAAATGAAATGTGAACCTTATTAGCTAACATTCCCATCAGTCTTTCTCTAAACATATGTAATACTGTTGAACTAAATTTCTTTTGTTCCCTAAATAAAACTAACTCATTTGTGCATTTTTGTTTTTACATATTTTTGTTGATCTTTAACAGTTGTTAATAATATATTAATATTATTATTAATATAATAGTAATAATTAATGTTATTATTATTACAACAAGACTTAAGTCTGTCAGTACCAGCCATAAGAAGCCTTGCTTTTCTTCTGAAAGCAGAATCAGTACAGTATAAGCTACATTTTTCACTCAGTCAAGTCTCCTTCCCTCATTAGGCTATAATTCCCTGGTAGATAGGTAAAGTATTGTATTAGCAGAATGTTTGACACATTAAAGAATTTGTTGTATTAATGAGTGCCAGTAGCTTGAAAATTGCTACATTATTAAATATGAGTAATGATTTGTTTCAGTGAGCACTGATATGTGCAACCAGTTTGCAGTGGTTTTTTTTTGTTGTTGCTTTCAATCACATAAACATCCACTTTTTACCCCTGATTTCATTCTTTAAACTGCTCTATACATTGCCATTTCTAATTTTTAATTTTAGAAATAAAAGTTGAAGCAGTATTACTCCATTATGCTGTAAGACTTCTAACGCTGTGCAGCCATTTGAAGGATGTGATGTTTCTCTTGTGGCTAACAGTTTTGAATTATTTAGAAAATAAAAACAAAAACAATTCACAAAAGAGCAGAGGCTCCAACAATTCCTTTCTGTATAAATTCCTATGGACACTGAACGCTACAGTTTTGCACCTATTAGTCTTAATGTAAGATATATGGTGGAAAGACAGAGATGCAGATAAAGAGTAGAATACAGAAACCACTTCGTGAAAGAATCTGCTAAAAAAGATATTATTAGATCTTTGACTATATTTACTTGTAAATTTGTTTTGTTTTGTTGTTTTTAGGTGAAAAACTATTGCTTCAGTCATGCAGCAAAGATCTCAAGAGTAGGAGGAGTTACAGAGTCAGATTCTAATGCCCACTCTACATACTAACTATGAAAACCAGGCAAATTGTGTTTCAGAGTTTCAATTTCTAGTACCTGTAAAATAAATTATAAAATAATACACAGGGTTATCCAAAGAATAAACACAGCATCATGTGTTTGAAAGCACTTGAAATAACATGTGACATATAATTGACATATACTCCCTCTCCAATATTTAGAGGGGAAAAATAGTCTACACGGGCCTCTGTCTATTTCCTTATTTCCAATTCTCTTCTCAACTACCTGGAATATAGTTCTTCCTTCTAAGTTAATTTTTAAAGGACACTAACAACCATGTAATTAGAAACACCAATGGCATTTCCTTGGGTTTCATCTAATATTACTGTTTTATTAGTCATGTCACCTTTGTCATATCTGAATTTTTTATGTAAAGTTGGTGCTCTGTATTCTGCTCAATAATCTGGTCTTGTGCAAATAGCAAACTGTGTTATATATATATTTCAAAATAACTTTTGATCTATAATGTGACATATCCTTCTAATGTGCTATTCTTCATCAAAAATTCTTTTTGACTCTTGACCTTCTATACTTCTGAATACATTTTCATATTAGATCACCAAATTTTCACTGAAATAAAAACACTGTTGGGATTTTTGTAAAATTATGTATTATAAATATATATATTATAATTTGTATAATTTCTATATTATATAAGTTGGAATGATTGACATCTCTATACTAGTAAGCATCCTTAGTCGATTATATTTTATATAACCTTTTATTTCATTAGATTTTAAAACACCTTTCAGTTAACCTTTACAGATTAATATACAAAAGTCAAAGCAGATATCTTCTGTTTTTCTTCAATAGTTTATATTTTGTTGTCTCTATAAATGGTATATTTCTTAAAATTATATTTGTTATTTCTTGTGGGGACATATAGAAATGAATATGATTTTCATACATAGATTTAATGATCCAGCAGCCTTCTCAAACTCTGTTTTAAACACTCATGATTTGTTTATAAATTCTTCTGAGGGTAGAAAATATTATCTGGGACTGAGTTATTTGAATAGAGACAATTTCTTTTATTAATTGATTTGAAAGAGAGAGAGGAATACAGAGGGAGAGGGGAAGAGAGAGATTGATTTATTATTCCATGTATTTATCAATTCACTGGTTAATTATTGTATGTGCCCTGACCAGGAATCAAACACATAACCTTGGCATATCAGAGCAACACTCTAACCATATGAGCTAGCCAGCCAGGGCCAAATGGGAACTACTTTTGTTTCTTTTTTTCCAACCATTATAGTTTTATCCCATTTATCTTATTTCTAATTTTAGAAGAGAATTATAGATATATAGCTGTATAAGTATAGAACACTATATAAAGTATTAATTTGAAATTATAGCATTCTCTGAAGCAAAAATATAGCATTGTCTTGTGGGATTTTTTGTACGTTGTTGTCATATTTAACTAAAGGAAATGAATAATAGCAGGTGGGGACATAAATGGACTTAAATGATTGCAAAGTGTCTGAAGTTCATGATAAAATACATAAAATTAAACCAAAGTAATTGTGAAAATACATACTTTGTATATTGTAATTGCTAGAGAAACAACTAAAATAATGCAGAGAAGTATACCTAAAAAACAAATAGATGAAATAGAACTTTAAACAAAATATTTAAGCACTACCAAAGCAATATGGAAAGGGCAAACAAAGGAATAAAATAAAATGGAGAGAAGAATAATAAACAAGAAAATAGTAGACAAACTTAATCACTAAATTTATTAATGTAAAGGAACACTTCTTTCCTTAAAAGCCAGAAATGTTATTAAATAAGACCCAACTCTTAAAAATGGACAGAGTGGTATAAAGTAAATGAAGGAAAAAAGATAAGGTCCTGCAAACAATAATTTAGAAGACTAAATCCAACAAATGGAGATTACATTTTTGTCCTTTACACATGGTATGGTCACTCTATTGACCATATGCTGCATCAAAAACTAATTCAATAAATTTAAAAGCATATAATTGACATACACACCTAAAAAATCTGTGAGTCAAAGGAGAAATACACATGAAAACTTATTATTAATTTCATGTGGCAAATTAGGTGAAGAGTTATCCAGATATTCGGTCCAAACATTTTCTAAATATTTATGCAAGAGTGTTTCTGAATGATATTAACATTTACTTAGTAGTTAAATAAATCAGATCGGCCTCTCTAAATTGGGTGGGTCTCATTTAATCAGTTGAAGGCCTGAAGGCCTGAGTAAAGTGAAAGGCTGACCATTCTTCAAGTAAGAGATTCCATCTGTCTGACAGCCTTTGAACTGGGATGTTGGCTTTTCTCTGCTTTCAGACTCAAACCTTGCCTCTTCTTAGTATTTCAGCCTGCCGACCTTCAGACTGGAAGTACCCCATCAGCTTTCCCAGTTCTCAAAACTTTGGTATTAGATTGAACCTACACATTCAGTTCAGCTGAAGCTTCAGTTTGGCAGCCTACCATATAGATCTTAAAATTTTTCAGCCTCCATAATTATGTGAACCATTTCCTTCCCATAATTATATATTGTTATATCATTGTATGTAGTAAGGTATAATTATATATATAATTAATTTTACAAATATACACATATGCATACACACACACACACACACACACATATGCACACAAACATTCCATTCATTCTGTTTCTCTGATGAATCCTAATACAAAACAAGAATACATTTCAAAGTTAATGAAAATAAAAATATAATGTTTCTAAATATGTGAGCAACATGTTAAATCAGTTCATAGTTAAACTTTATAAGACTAGATATATAGTAAAAACAAGATGTCCTGTAAATCAATCATAAAGTTCTACTTTTAAAGCTAGCAAAAAAGTCACAAATAAATAAAGACTAAAACAAAAACAAAAAAATGGGCAACAAGTGAGTAAAATTAATAAAGCAAAAAATAAATCTTTGGGAAGATAAACAAAAAACAAAGAAAATTTTCAAAAGAAAATAAAAAGAGGAAACAACAAACAAGCCCCTAGCTATCTTGGTTGAGGGCAGGAGACAGAGAAAGAAAGAGATAACACACACAGCAAGGACATTCGTGAAAACTATGAACTTTGGGTGATGATAAGTCAATGTAGTTTCATTAATTATGACAAATGTACCACTCTGCTGCAGGATATTGAGAGTGGAAGAGCTATGTATTTCAATATGTATAGAAAGTAAGAGATGTTTCTATGGAATTATTTAGGATTATCATCACTTACTGGTCTTCCTGAGGAACAAAATCACTCACTAACAATACCTTAAACAAGATGGAAGTTTAGATCTCATTCATGAAGTCACATGAAGGCATGTAGTTCAGGGCTGATAGGACAACTACTCTACAGTTAAGACAGGGAGCCTGGCTTATACTTCCTCACTGTTCCATAATCCTTAGATGGTGGCCTTCATTTTTATAGGTTGAGATGACAACATCCATTTGTCAAGTAGTGGGAGAGAAGAGTAAACAAGAATCAAATAGTTCTCAGGAAAAGTCACTTCCAGAAATGTTTCTATATGTTACCTTATCACATTAATTTGAGTCGCATGGCTACATCTAACTGGCAGTGAGGCTAGGAAAAAAATGGAATATTCTCTTCATAGTTATTCAATATGAACTGTTGGTGATTATGAATATTACTAGTGAAAGCTTACAAAAACAGATCTATACTTGGCCACTTCACTTTAAAATAAAACTTAGAAAAATGAATTATGTAAATTGAAAAAAACTAAATGTGAAATATGCAACAAAGTGACATATCAATAAAATATAGGGGACTTATAACAAGAAAATTAAAATATATAAGTGAAGATTATAAAACCACTATAGTTTGCCATCTAGTATTAATTGAAGAGTACATTAAACACATATCAATCAGTGTGTTTACTGTTCTCTTCTAAAAATAATATACCAGTGGTAAGCATTTTTAAAGAAAAGAATATAAGAAATATTATTTGACTCTGGATGTTCATTTCAGAAAATATTTTTTAAATTAGGATATAACTAGTAGTAATTCATATGATAGACTCAGAATATTTTTGTAAAATTTTCTGCAATAATGAGAAATATAAGCATCATATGTAAATTTATGGTTAATTTCTGAATTCAAATGCTGCCCTACCAATTTTATTAATAATCCCAGTTGTTACAGACTTAAGAGAGGGACCTTTTTCCAAATTGTAGTTAATTAAAAACTTTAAAGTATAATGACTTAACAATAATTATCTAGCAAAACATATTGTAACAGTTTATGATATTTGATTATTAATGTAAACATTGATGGATGATTAGCAGAACACTCAAACATATGCAATAATACTTACATTTTAGAGTTTAAAAATATTTAGCTGACTTTAAATCTTACAAAGGCTGCAGATTTGCATTTAAAAATTAATGTAAGAAAGATATAGTTTTTCAAGCTAGGACCACAGAATGTGCTCTATTGAACAGTTAGTACTATATATAACACTTAATTAAGTAGATATATTGTATGAGGTCCTCCTTTTGTACTTTGTTCCAGATCCCATAAATTTTAACTGGGCATTTATGCCATTTCAGGCAATATTCAAATTTCCTGACCAGCACCATTTTGCAGTGGCTGTGAATGCCTGACTGCTGTTTTTATTTCTCAAGTTTTTTAATGAGAGCATTTATTGTGGCCATCCTGTTTATACTCCTTGAATATTAAGTTGGAATAGAAAGAAGGTGGTTTATTAAGTTATAATCCAAATGCAAGGGGAAGACTAAGCTTTGTGCAAATATCTGAGACTTTTCAATTGTACGCTGAGAAGAGACTTTGGATTGTCACCTTGGGGAAGGAAAGCTTGTGTGCTCAAGGTAGAAAAATTATGATGCAAACTGATAGCAGCTTTCCAGTATCCATGGTTCAATTCTTCCTTTAAAAATAGAATCCCTGATCTTTTCTTTTGCCCATGACTACCCAGCTAGAGTCCTGTTCTTTTGGACAAATGGCTGAAAATGAGAATGGTAAGTGAGCGAACACAGCAGTCATCTTAAAGATGATTGTCCATCCCCGCTATAGATAAGTACTTGGGTGATCTGCTGAGATATGGTGAGTCTAGAGAAACTGCAAAATGCTTATAATGAGCATAACAGAGCTGCCCTACCAGCCCTGCATTGCTTCCTTCTAGATCAAGGGTAGAGAAGCTACAGCCTACAGGCTGTTTTTGTAAACTGAAGTGTTATTGGTACACAGCCATGCTCGTTCATTTATTTATTGTCTACTGCTACTTATAAGCTACAACAGCAGAGTTGTTTACAAGAAAACTTTGCTGAATTCTGTAGTGCATTATTAATGAAAGGACATATATTTTGTGTAAGCCATTATATTCTGGGTATCTGTGTCTAACAGTCTTAGCATTTATCTGAACTAATACAATCACTGAAACTGAAAGAAAAAAAAAAAAAACCTTAACCAAAAATTTTAAAGAGACCAGTTTTTTCCCCTAAAATGCACAGAAATGAAACATAATTGAATTCAAGTTTTAAAATGCCCCATGAAGGCTAGAAGACTGGATGCTTGAAGAGTATTGTGTTGGAGAGGTGCCCATTGTTGTCAGACAATGACATTATATAATAGCTGTTGTAATGCTGGATATAAGCATTGTGAGAAAATGTGCTCATGGCATTTAAGTTTACCCAATTAAAAGAAAATGGAAGTCCTTTGAATTCAAGCTTTGAAATATTCCAGGAACGGGAATATTCCCTAATGTGGAAGCTAAGTCAAAGCAGAAAAATTTAGACAACAGCAGCAATAAATGTATGATTAGTAAACAGAGCATTAGAGTTCCTAGGAATTTGCTACCCTAATTTAAAAAATAAAAACAGTGTAAGATAAACCAAATCAGAAAAAAAAAATTATAGAGTGAATTTCTGCTTAATGGTTTAGGTGAGTTGCATGACCGAGAGACATCCCTCACAAGTAGTTTTCATTACAAACAAATTATACATCCTATATGTGACTTGGGTGATTTAAAAGCTTCACAGAGTGCTTAATTCTGCTGTTTCCAATACAACTGGAATTATCTCTGTAAAATAAATACACTCATGCTAATTCAACCACAAATGCTAACATCCAGTGATTTAGGTAGGATTTAAATTATTTTTAAAAACAACTGTTTGTTAAAACAATTGTGATCTCTAAATGTTTATACCTCTTTCAAAGTCTCTGCGCTTCAGAAGGAAATCACCCTGAAGGTGTTTTTAGGTTGTTTTCTTTATCCAACTTAAACAGACCAGCAACATACTGGTAGGAGCTGTGGCAGGGCTGCAGATCTCATAGTAAAAGCTGGGGCTGCTGGGGTGAGATGCTTAGATGAGGAAAGGGGCAGGGGGCAGTCTAGGGAAGGATTGTACCATGAGTGCATGAGGCATGACATCTTTGTCCTTGTGAAGCTCACCGTGACAGGCTTATCAGCACTGGAGACTAACTGGGCCCACATAATTTAATACCAATGAGAAAGACCATAGTTTGAAGAAAATGACCTTCTTCTATTCATTTCTAAGGATGAACATAAGAAAAGTGTGTCTTAGTCTGTTCAAGCTGTTATTATAAAATACCACAAACAGGGAGTGCTTATAAACAATAAAAATGTGTTTCTTACAATTCTGAAGATTGGAAGTCTGAGATCAGGGCGCCACATGGTCAGGTGTATGACCTTCTTCCTGACCCTAGACTTCTGGATGTACCTTCCATAGCTGAAGGGACACAAAAGCTCTGTGATGTCTCCAATGGCATTCATGAGGGCTCCACCCTAATGATGTAATCCCTTCCCAAAGGTATCACATACTCTATCACATACTCTTATCAATAATTCAACTTTAGAATTTTATGGGAACACAAACATTCAGACCATACTTGGGTGCAAATTGAAAGCACCTGTTCCAGACACAGTGCCTGAGAGGAGAATCCCAAAGACTTATTGATACAGCAGTGTTTCTCAGTGGCCAAAATAGCCACAGGGGAAGACACTGGCACTGAAGTCTATGAGAAGCCCAAACTGCTTGCTCCATTGCAAAGAAATGGCATCATGGCAAAGGCAAGACTTTCCTCAAATCACTTCTCTAGCAAGTAGCCATTTAGAATCCTAAGTTCATTTCTCAGTTTGGATCATATTCTTAAAGAGACTGGCCTAGATACAACCATATAGACATTCACAGGAGTTCCCCCTCTCTAGAAAGCTAAATCCATCTCAGAGGGATACAGGCAACAGCCATTATGTTCTAGTAAAGATGTTGTATCTTCTCTCAGAAAAGGCTTTGGATTTAGATTTAATTAATACTTTAATGAATAAACAAACTTGAATATCTCACCTAACAAATATGGTAAAGCTCACATTAAATGGTCATTTGAATCTCATCAGTGAAAATCTATTCAGGCCTCTCATTGTCCCCTACAGATGCTGCCTGCCATTCCCACCATTCCACCTCTACCTTCAGCCCAACTATTCATGACAAATCTTCCTCCAATTGTAAATCACTTCAATTCCCCTACTTCTCTAGAAGGCTACCCCAAAACCTGCTTGTTAACTGCTTTAATCAAAACAGTATCATTTATTAGGACCAACACAACATAACTTTAGGATTTCTCTGAAAAAAAAACTCATTCTCAATTAAGTTCTAGTAAATTGTCCAAAGCCTTTACAAGAATATCATTTAGTATCTCACATTGTATCTGGATTTGTTGAAGGACCACTGCCAATGAGCCTATGTATCTATTACAATATGCCCCAGCTTTCTGAGGATGTATGAGACTAGTCGGCATACATTTTTTAGCATTGGGCTTCAAGTGTTCAGGAGCAATTTAGGCAGTGATCAGACTTGTACACTGCCAGCAAAATGTGAGCATTTGTAATATCTAAATTTCACCCTCTCACCCTCTGTTGGGACTTCTCCCATTCTACACAAACACTCATCGCAGGATGCAAGTTGAACCCAGTAAGCCTCTACAGGGACCCTCTGCATCAGATGAAACTAAGTACCACCACACCAGACTTGCAAGTCGGTGGTGCTGCGGATGTACATGCATTTGCTTCCACAAGGACTTGGGCATCCAGAACATGGAGAAATCATCCCATGTCCACAAACACTATACAATGCATCCATCCAATCAACATCTATACACATGACTGGCAGGAGCAGGAGCTCCGGAAGAAGACCCAAGCACAGCTGTGCACTGCAGGGTTCCTTTCCTGTGAAGGTCAGCAACAGGCTATACTTGGGATGAGAAGCCCAGACAGTGGTCTCATTTGGGAGTGGGAAGTGACTAGAAGGGGCTTGAAGGTACCTGAGGGGCCTGCATCAGGGGTGTTGGGTTGGTACCCATCTCTGTGGGGTGAGACAGCTGGCCTCCCATGAAATGCATTTGACCAGGCACAGCAATGTTCAGACACATATAAAATCAGTCTGGCCTTTAGCCAGCACTTGACTCTTAGGATGGGTCTACTTTTTAGTGTTGATAACCCAAAGAAAATATATTTTTTTTTTAACTACAAAGACAACTGGATATCTTCCAATTATGCCAAATGTTGGAGACTCACATTTAACAAAAAGTGTTCTGAAAAAAAATATGCCCCTTGAGCAATGAATATTTAATTAAGGGAAATGGTAAATCAAGCATTGATGGGAAAATATGTTCACGCTCAGAATTCATGGCTTTGAGTGGTCTCTGGCACACCTTATACTGCTTTTATTGTGGTTATTTTACTGCTTATTGCCCTGGCTGGTTTAGCTCAGTGGATTGAGCGTCGGCCTGCGAGCTAAGTGTCGCTGGTTCGATCTTCCAGTCAGGGTACATCAGAGAAGGAAAACTCTGACTCCAAAAAACCTCCGCTGCCTTGCGGCATACCTCTTCAGGGGAAAGGCTAAGGGAGTAAACCCCGACAGAAAATCCGGAGCCGGAGTCCCTAAGGCGGTTTGACGTTGTAGTCAACACCGGCAACTCCTGCGGCGCACCTGAACCCAAGCTGTATCGACTCCGTCTTTCCCTTGGACCCTTCAGCTGCGAAGAGAGGGGGGGTCTGCTGCATGGGCAACAGCAGACCCTCCATATTACCCTGCCCAGGCTCTGTAGCTTCAGCATCATCACAAGATGTCGATTCAACACGGGAGGAGACAGATACCATGTCACTCCCGAGTCGGACTGCACAGCCATTCTCGGCGGTGCAGATAGACTCTTAAGAAGCTACACCATCGTCTCTCGAGATGGACGGCTGCCGACGACGAATGTATATTTCTTAGTAAGATTTAGTGTCTCTGGGTTGAATAGTCCCCCATTTCCTAGATAATAGTGTGTTCTTTTCTGTTGAAAGACCTAAACCTTTTTATTCAACTTTTAGCTTATCCATAAGACACTATTATCACTGAAGGACATGTCTATCCCATGTCCTATTTTGTACTTGAAGTCTAGAAATATGTGATAAATCACATGAATGTGTCCTTATGGAGAATACAAATTAAAGTCACCATACTTTATAGTTTATAATACTGAACATTTTAATGGTACAATATATAATTCTAAATATATTAATATATTGTATGTGTAATGTTATATAATTATAGACTATCTCTAACTCAATAATTTCATACTATGCCTTAAAAATCTACATTGTTCTAGCAAGATTGATCCCCTCTCCTCTTTTTTAGAATTTTTTGAGAACCATTGAATCATTCTTTTAACAAAAAGGGCTTTGGAATATGGAGATATTTTCATAGGAAAATGATCACTTAAGATAAAACCATCTTTTGAGAACTGCACAGAAATATTTTACCTAACTAGGAAAAAGAACAAAAAAAGAAATATCAATGGAACAAGTTCATGCAGAAGGTTATTGCTGAATAATACTGCATATTAATGTAGGGCTGTTTGTATAACTAAGAAAACTCCTAGAGAATTATTAATTACATAACACTGTATGAAAGTCATTCAAAATACAGATTTTTAAAAAATAAAAAGTTAAAAATAAATGGATTAAAATAAGGTGTCTTTCATACATGATATAACTGCATTGTAAGCACAGCAAAATAGCCTTGGGTGAGAAAAAAACTGAATTTTTCTCAGTTTATAAGAAAATAAATTGGAAAAAATATCATATATAATATGTAGTTTTCAACTTCCTGAAAGGTAGAACATAACTACCTTTGACATGTGGTCTGGGGAGAAAAATGCTGGTTGGTTTTTATTAATGAAAAACTAAAAATAAAAACTATTATTGTTATGAGAATGTTTGCCTGAAGGAGTTAATATTTTGCTAAAATTTTCATAATTATAGGTAGAGTTCAATCTTAATGAGTTATATTGCTAAGTACTTGTTTTAAGATTTGAATTAAAACAATATTATTTCTGTATATATTTTTCCATAATTTAAACAGATTTTCACAAACCAAAAGCACATGGATCCCTGACTACTGAAGATCTGAAAGCTCTACCTGTCTCACTTTTTACTGAAGATAAGGCAAATTAATTAAAGTGAACGATATGCATCTGAGAAGAGTTTTGTTTTACATGTCCCATGGGGGTTGCTATTTCAAATGAAGTACTCCAGACTTCCAGCACACATTGAAAGTTCTTTATAATGTTTTTGTGAGGAGTGTGAACCACTCTCTTTAGGCATGAGAAAAAAAGTCTCTCTCATGCTGGTCATAAGAAGATGCAGGAATTAAGAAGAACAAATTGGTAGGTACAGAATAGACGGGGATGTCAAGTACAGGTTAGGAAATGGGGTAGCCCAAGAACTTATATGCATGACCCATGGACATAAACTAAGGGCAAGGGGATTGCCAGAGGGAAAAAAGGGTGTACTGGGTGGAGTTGGGCAAAGGGAGGGAAATTGGGACAACTGTAATAGCATAATCAATAAAACATTTTTTAAAAAAACAAGATATTGGGCAATATTTTTAATCTCCCAAAATGTCAGTGGGATATACACCAGCAAAGGATAACCTCAGATAGCTCATGAGGTGATCAACAGCACAAGCAGAAGCAGGATGTTAGTAGAAGAATCTCAGCACAAGAACTTACTACTGTCTGAGCAAACATAAAATAAAACACATGGTCATTCCTTAAGTGCCTTAGAAATATATAGTGATAATTTTCAAGTAATCGAGTGATGTGTCCTTAGCATTTAGAGTCTGAAAATTATATTTCAATGTGACCTTAGGTTACTCATAAGGCTAGTGACCAAGACATTTATGGTTGTTACCCACACTGTGCTTCATCTCATAATTAACCATTTCCATTATACACACTCACCCATTTCTCTATCTGTGTTCCAAAAATGTCTTAGAATTTGTGGTCACAATTACTGATTGAAATAAAAACAACTATGAGTCTCATAATGACATAGTAAAAATGTAAAGGATTGAGATTGCCAGATAAAACACATGATGCCCAGTTGTAATAATTTTTTTGGTATCAAAATGTCCTCCAAATAGTGCATAGGGCATACAGTACTTTTGTGAATAATTACTTGATGTCTGTCTGAGATTAAACTTTAAGTGGGTATCTTGTATTTTATTTGCTCATTTGGTGACCCTAACAAGAATGCCTAAGAAATGCATTCCAGTTAGTATAAGACAATGTCTCCCAAATGTTTTTGCAGCATGACCTAAGACTTTTAGATATATCCAGAATATATTGACAAATGGGAGAGGGTGCTTGTGTGTATAAGTAGTGAGCCTGGGGGCTCCAGCAACTCCAGGCTCCAAGTATACCAGTAACATATGTGGCTCACTGTACATGGGTGAGTGAGTCTGCTTTCACTAATGTAGAATACATTACTGAAGGAAATATGTCTGACTTGTTATACATACATATATGACATCAGTCCCATTGAGATGCGTCAATTTTTCATCACCTCATTAAAAACTTAGGGAAGCATTTTAATAAAGTTGAATTTTGTAATCATGAAACAGGGTACAGGGTTGAGGGTGGATCCCCAAAGTCTCCACAGTCCATGGTTTGGGGAATAGGGGAAGAAAATAATACACTATTGAAGGTACTTTGCATAGCTATGGCAAGTTGGTAGCTAGATAATAGCAGTGCTACCACCCCTGGGCAAAAGATGTACATGACATTCAGGATTTAAAAGAAGGGCAGGCAGCTTTGAGGGGTGTGGGTGCTTTGATGTAGAAGGATGTTGTAACAGCTATGTGGGAAGCAGCAAGCAGCTATGCAGGATTTGTAGTCAGGATTCAGCCATGTGGCCTGAGCTAGTAAGAAAGCAGGCATGCTGCTGCTTTGATTGTGCCCATTCTAACTGACTTTGAAGCCACCGACGACTCTGTCTTGCAGGCCTGGACTCTATCTGGACTCTTGGAACTCAAGCCATGTGGAAAGGACACTCTTAGGACTTGTGCCTTTCCTGGACTTCACCATAATCCAATGTATGCACATGCTTTTCTGGACTATTATATGGAAGCTAAAGACAGCATACTCCAGGTCCTTAAGGAAAGAGCTGGCAGATAAGGAGATGGGGGACTATTGGGCTTGGTTTTGACTTATAGCCTTTTGGGGAGCAAGGGAAGTGCAGAGTCTCACAGGGGAACAGGGCTCTTATCAGGAGTGCTCCCAGTGCCCCCTAAGGTTGGAATATTATTAATAAATACCTGTTTTCTCAACACTAATTGTTGGGTTATGCACTAAGGTCCCCTGTGAATGGGCCCCAGTTTGCTCAGTAACAATCAGATAACCCTAACTTTGAATTTAAGTTCTTCCATCTACCAACTCTGTGACCTGGAAAAATGCATATAACCTGTTTTTGTCTGTTTTCTTATCTGTAAAATGTACACAGAATTGCCTAAAAAAGATTAATTTTAATATAAACTTCAAGTGTGATATCTGATAAGTCACTAAAAATTAAAAGGTATTTTCACTAAATACTATGAAATGGCTTTCTATGTAGCTTTCTTTAAAATTTTTATGCCAACTTAAAATAATGCTATTTTTGGTGTTGGGCAATAAGAATAAGTTAGGACTCTCAGTTTAGATAAATGTATTCTTATAAATTTCCTGAAGAATATGGACCCTCTAAAGTCTTAAGTGAATTAAAGCAATTCATCATATCTGTTTTTGGAAGCAATGTTATAACATTATGTTCCTTGGAGTTACTTATGCTGAAGGTACTTAGAAGTAATGACTTTTGCCTTTAGTGAGAGCAGGTTTAAGAAGCAGCTAGTTTAATTTAAATTCAAGAATGTTTTTGCCATAGCCAGATAATCACGTGGTAGTCCATAACCTCCAGCTCAGCATGTGGAGTAGAAAAAGCAGTCCCGTGCCTGTGTGGATGACCTGGAACAAGCCCTAGATCAGTGGTTCTCAACCTTCCTAATGCTGCGACCCTTTAATACAGTTCCTCATGTTGTGGTGACCCCAAACCATAAAATTATTTTTGTTGCTACTTCATAACTGTAATTTTGCTACTGTTATAAATTGTAATGTAAATATTTGATATGTAGAGCTATTTTCATTGTTAAAATTGAACATAATTAAAGTATAGTGATTAATCACAAAAACAATAGGTAATTAAATATGTGTTTTCTGATGGTCTTAGGCGACCCCTGTGAAAGGGTTATTTGACCCCCAAAGGGGTCGCGACCCACATGTTGAGAACCACTGGCCTATACATACAGACAATCAGGTAATGAGATCATAGGCTTATGCCCTTTGAAAACAGAAAACTCATGTTAATTTATGCAACTTAACCCATAACCAGTCTCTAAATCTGTAAGACTGTCTTATTGGAAAGATATCCAGTTGCAAGGCATTTGACATCCTTCTGGTCTGTAAATTAAGCATCTTTGATGATGCCACAGACATAGTTTAACTTTCAAATGAAAACAAATTTTAAATGAAAAGAAATTTTAAAGACGGTTAGCTGCACTACTTTATAGTCTACCACTGAGCATTGTAATTTTTTTTGAATCATGATTTTTCTCCTTAAGATTACCCTCCTTGTCATTAAAGGAACCGCATTAAGTCCATCTTAAATTTATACTGTTCATTTACATAAACACAACAAGAGCAGAAAATGGTCACTTATGATCTTTAAGTCTGCTTTGCTGGAACTTACACAAGAATATTTAGGGTGACCTTCAGTCTGCCCTTCAGGGCACAGAAGCTGAGCCACATACCTTTCATTCAGCCTTGCCTGTACACACCTATCTTTTCCAAGTCCTTCTGGTTTTCCATTGTGCCTTAAGGTCCCTTCTAGCCATCTTTCAGGAAAGCAATCTTCATTCCTTCCCTGGAGAGATTGCCGTGGACCGCACAACCAACCAAGTACCAGGTCTTTTGTCTCGTGGGCTTTTATTACTTTTGAAAGTCAATCCTACTTCCTCGGGGCCTTTTGGTAACAACCAGAGCCCAAGCATGTCTCCTGTAGGCATGATATTCCAGTCAAAATCTTGCTCAACAAAACCCCTATTAACAACTGGTCTTATTAGTTTTATTCAAAGAACCTTATGTCATTACTTAGCTCTTCAGAAGACCAAATTCTGGAGGCATAAGGTAGGGAAAAAAATATACAGTGTGAGGGAAAATCCTTGTCCTTCTTTATTCACTAAAGTTGCATTTCCATTCTTTATATATTTTTTCTTCCCCATTAAAAATGTTTGTTTGTTTGTTTGTTTTTCTATTACACTTGTCCCACTTTTTTCCCTATTGCTTCCCCACACCCTGCCCACCCCTTCTCCCACAGTCAGTCCCTACCCAGTTGCCCATGTCCATGGGTCATTTATACATGTTCTTTGACTAGACCCTTCCCCTTCTTACCCCATTCTAACCCTCCCTTCTCCCCCCTTGTCACTGTTAGTCTACTCCTTGTTTACATACCTCTGGTTCAGTTTTGCTCATTTGTTTGTGTTGTTCATTAGTCTCCTGTAATAGGTGATAACAAAAGGTATTTTTCTTTCATTGCCTGGCTTATTTTGCTAAGCATAATTCTCTCTAGTTCCATCCATGTTGTCACAAATGGCAGGAGTTCCTTCTTTTTCTCTGCTACATAGTACTCCATTGTGTAAATGTACCATAGTTTTTTGATCCACTCATCTACAGATGGGCACTTAGGTTGTTTGCAGCACTTGGCTATTGTAAATAGTGCTGATATGAACATAGGGGTGCATAGGTTCTTTTAAATTGGTGTTTCAGGATTCTTCAGATATGATCCTAGCAATAGAATTGCTGAGTCAAAAGGCAGTTCCATTTTAGTTTTTGAGGAAATTCCATACTGTTTTCCACAGTGGCTGCACCAGTTGGCATTCCCACCAGCAGTGTGCCTGAATTCCCTTTTCCCCGCATCCTCACCAGCACATGTTGTTTGTTAATTTGTTGACGTTGGCTGTTCTGACTGGTGTGAGGTAGTATCTCATTGTGTTTCTTATTTGCATCTCTCTGAGGGCTAGTGATGTTGAGCATTCTTTCATATGCCTTTGGACCCTCTCTATGTCCTCTTTGGACAAGTGTTTGTTCTGGTCCTGTGCCCATTTTTTAATTGGGTTGTCTATCTTCCTGGTGTTGAGTCATGTAAGTTCTTTATATATTTTGGAGATCAATCCCTTGTCTGAGGTATCATTTGCAAATATATTTTCCCATATGGTTGGTTCCCTTTTCATCTTGCTGCTGTTTTCTTTTGCTGAGCAGAAACTTTTTAGTTTGATGTAGTTCCATTTGTTTATTCTTTCATTTCCCTCGCCTTAGGAGATATATCAGTGAAAACGTTGCTACGTGGGATATCTGAAATTTTCCTGCCTGTGTTTTCCTCTAGGACTTTTATGGTGCCACAGCATACATTTAAGTCTTTGATCCATCTTGAGTTTATTCTGGTGTCTGTTGTAAGCTGGTGGTCTAGTTTCATTTTTTTGCAGGTCCCTATCCAGTTCTCCCAACACCATTTGTTAAAGAGGCTCTTTTCACTCCATTTGATGTTCATTCCTTCCCCTTTTGTCAAATATTAGTTGACCATAGAGACCTGGGTTTATTTCTGCGCTCTCTATTCTGTTCCATTGATATATATGTCTGTTCTTATGCCAGTGCCAGACTGTTTTGATTGCCATTACCTTGTAGTATAGTTTGATATCAGGTATTGTGATTCCTCCTACTGTGCTCTTCTTCCTCAAGATTGCTGTGGCTACTCGGGCTCTTTTTCGGTTTCATATACATTTTCGAAGTATTTGTTCTAGGTATGTGACATATGTCATTGGTATATTAATAGGGATTGCATTGAATCTATAAATTGCTTTGGGTAATATGGACATTTTAATGATGCTGATTCTTCCCATCCATGAGCATGTTATATGCTTCCATTTATATGTATCTTCCTTAATTTCTTTCTTCAGTGTTATGTAGTTTTCTGAGTACATGTCTTTTGCCTCCTTGGTTAAGTTTATTCCTAGGTACATTATTTTTCTTGTTGCTATGGTAAATGGGATTTTTCTTCTAGTTTTCATCTCTGATATTTTATTGTTGGTGTAAAGAAATGTCTGCAATTTCTGAATATTGACTTTGTACCCTGCTATTTTGCCAAATTCACTTATTAAGTCAAATAGTTTTTCCGTGGAATCTTTAGGGTTTTCTATGTACACTACCATGTTGTCTGCAAATAATGACTGTTTTACTTCCTCTTTTCCAATTTGGAAGCCTTTTATTTCTAATCTGATTGTTGTGGCTAGAACTTCCAAGACTATGTTGAATAGGAGTGGGGAGAGTGAACATCATTGTCTTGTTCCTGATCTCAGGGGGAATGCTTTCAGTTCTTCCCCATTGAGTATGATGTTGGCTTCAGGTTTCTCGTATATGGTCTTTATTTTGTTGAGGAATGCTACCTCTATTCCCATTTTGCTGAGTGTTATCATCAAAAATGGGTGTTGTACTTTAGCAAGTGCTTTTTCTGCATCCATTGATTTGATCATGTGGTTTTTGTCTTTCATTTTGTTTATGTGGTGTATTACATTCAATGATTTGCGAATATTAAACCATCTTTGCATCCCTTGCATTTGATCATGGTGTATGATCTCTCTAATGTGTTGCTGGATCCAGTTTGCCAATATTTTGTTGAGGATTTAACATCTCTCTTCATCAGCGATATTGGTCTGCAGTTTTCTTTCTTTGCTGTGCCTTGACCTGGTTTTAGAATTAGAGTGATACTGACTTCATAAAAAAAGTTTGGGAGTCTTTCCTCTTCTTGGATTTTTTGGAATAGTCTGAGAAAAATAGGAGTTAGTTCTTTTCTAAATGTTTTGTAAAATTCACCTGTGAAGCCATGCAGTCCAGGGCTTTTGTGTGCCAGGAGTTTTTTGATTACTGTTTCAATTTCACTAGTTGTTATTGGTCTGTTCAGTCTTTTTGCTTCTTGATTCAGTTTTGGAAGATTATATGTTTCCAGAAATTTGTCCATTTCCTCTAGGTTGTCAAATTTCTTGCCATACAGTTGTTCATAATAATTTCTTACAATCCTTTGTATTTCTGTGGTATCAGTTGTAATTTCTACTTTTTCATTTCTGATTTTATTTATTTGGGTCTTCTCTCTTTTTTTCTTGATAAGCCGGTTAAAGGCTTGTCAATTTTGTCTGTCTTTCCAATGAACCAGCTCTTGGTTTTATTGATCTTTTGAATTGTTTGTTTAGTCTCTGTCATTTAATTCTGCTCTGATCTTGATGATTTTCTTTCTTCTACTGGAACTGGGCTTTGTTTGTTGTTGTTCCTTTAGTTGTTGTAGCTGTATGGTTAGATTTTTTATTAGAGAATCTTCTATCATTTTTAGGTAGGCTTGTATTGCTATGAACTTTCTTCTCAGGACTGCTTTCGCTGTATCCCATAGGTTTTTGGTTCTTGTGTGTTATCACTTGTTTCAAGAAAATTTTTTATTTCTTTCTTGATGTCATTGTTAACCCATTCATTATTCAATAGCATGTTATTCATTCTCCGTGAGTTTGAATGTTTTTGAGTTTTTTTCTTGAGGCTGATTTTCCATTTTAAGCCATTGTGACCTGAGAAAATGCTTGATATAATTTCAATTTTCTTGAGTTAGTTGAGACTTGTTTTGTGTCCTACCATGTGGTCTATCTTTGAAAATGTTCTATGTGCATTTGAAAAGAATGTATATTTTGCTACTTTGGAGTGAAAAGTTTCTCTCTCTCTCTCTCTCTCTCTCTCTCTCTCTCTCTCTCTCTCTCTCTCTCTATATATATATATATATATATATATATATATATATATATATATATCAACTAAGTCCATTTGATCTAGAGTGTTGTTCAATGTCTCAATATCTTTGGTGTTTCTTTGCTTCGAAGATCTCTCCATTGTTGACAATGGGGTGTTAAAATCCCCTACTATGAGTGTGTTGCTGTCTATATCTTTCCTGAAGTCTTTCAAATTTTTTCTTACATTTTTGGGTGCTTCTATGTTGTGTGCATATATACTTACAAGGGTTATACTTCCTGATGGATTTTTCCCTTAGGTATATGAAATGTCCTTCTTTGTCTCTTTTTACGGCCTTTGCTGTAAAATCTGTTTTGTCTGATATAAGTATTGCTACCCCAGCTTTTTTTAATGTCCATTTGCTTGAAATACTATTTTTCATCCCTTTACTTTCAGTCTGTGTAGATCATTTGTTCTAAAGTGGGTCTCTTGTAGACAGCATATATGTGGGTCATGCTTTCTAATCCATTCAGCTACCCTATGTCTTTTGATTGGTGAATTTAATTCATTTACAGTTAAGGTTATTATTGATAGATACTTATTCATTGTCATTTTCCCCCTTTGTACTTGTGTTTCTCTCTGTCTCTCTCTGTTTCTTCACCTTCTTAAAGCAGACCCTTTAGCATTTCTTGCAATGCTGTTTTGGTGAAGATGTATTCTTTTAGCCTTCTTTTGTCTTAGAAACTCCTTATTTCACCTCCATTTTGAATTAGAGCCTTGCTGGGTAGAGTAGTGTTGGTTGTAGTCCTTTGTTTTTTATTGCTTGGAATATATTTTTCCATTCCCTTCTGGCTTGTAGTGTTTCTGCTGAGAAATCTGATGATAGCCTTATTGGAGCTCCCTTGTATGTTATTAGCTGTTTCTCTCTTGTTGCTCTTAGGATTCTCTCTTTATCTTTGAATGTTGCCATTTTAATTATGATGTACTCTAAAGTGGGCCTTTTGGGGTTCTTCTTCATTGGGACCCTCTGTGCTTCCTGTACTTATGTGACTTTTTCTCTCATCAAGTTAGGGAAGTTTCCTCTCATTAGTTTTGAAACAGATTTTCTCTCCCTTGCTCCTCTTCTTCTCCTTCTGGAATTCCTATGATATGGATATTATTATATTTCATGTTGTCCTGCAGCTGTCTTAAAACCTCTTCATTTTTTTTTTCATCTTTTTTCATTTTGTTGCACTGTCTGGGAACTTTTTTCTACATTGTCCTCCGGCTCGCTGATCTGATCCTCTGCTTCCTCTAGCCTGCTTTTAATTCCTTCTACTGTGTTCTTCAATTCAGAAATTTTATTCTTCATTTTCTCCTGCCTCTTATTGATAGATTCTATGTCCTTTTCCATGCTTGTGTAATTCTCAGTAAGTTCCTTGTAGTTTTCCTGGAGTTTCTTGTAGTTTCCCTGGAGTTCTTTGTAGTTTTCTTTGAGCTCGCTGATCTCATTGAGCTTCCCTATAAGCCATCTTTTGAATTCCATATCTGATAGTTTGCTTTCCTCTATGTTATTTAGCACTTTTTCTGGGGATTCTTCCTTTCCTTTCAATGGGGGGTTGTTTCTCTGTCTCCTCATTTTTGTGACTCTTCTTATTTGTTGCCACTTCTTAGATTGATCTGCACTTTTTGGATCTGCCCCTGGTTGCATCAGATCATGTACCTCCAATTGGTCTTTGATGTTGCAGAGAACCCAGGGGTTTCTCCCATCGTGACAGGCAAGGAGATGGCCTCAGTGGGGAAGCACAACAAGCTGTCTGTGGTGTTTGGCATGACCCAGTTCTATGCAATGCTCAAGGACTTGGTCCCCCAAGCGATGCCTTTGTCCCCCACCTCGTTCCTGAGCAACCTTGAGCAGACCATCTTTCGGAGGTGCTCTCTCCAGGATGAAAAGGAAGAGGACTTGGATGGAGCTAGAAAGAGGAGATAGAATAGTCCATCAGAAGAGGTGGAAGTGCTCCACGGCTGCAGAGGGAGAAGGCCACCACCTGGTGAGCTCTCTGACCCAAAGGAGGACAGATGTTGCTTTCAACAACCAGATCAAAGTGAAGTGCATGGCAACCCAGCTGCGAACTGAGTTTGAGAAGAAGGTACTCCCATGGTCCACTGGCATGAAAGAGATGGGGCTCAATAAAGAAGGGGTTCCCACAGGTCTTGGGAGGCAGTGACATTTGCTCCTTTTTGCCAGAAGCAGGTCTACGTGATGGGGAGACTCAATCAAATGGAACAGTTCTCCAGGCTTGATGATAATGGGGAGGAAGACCTTGACTTTCCTAATTTATATGAGTTAGTTTGAAGTTACCAGAGGGAAAGGGGGTGGGGGTAGCAAAGGGTAAAGGGGGTCAAATACATGGTGATGGAAGACTTGACTTTGGATATTAAACACACAATGCAACATACAGATGATGTATTATAGAACTGTATGCAGTGATCCCTCACTTATCACGGGTATTACATTCTAGACACCCCCAAAATAGGTGAAAATCCACGAAGTAGGAACCTTATATTTATTTTAGTATTTATATATATTTTAAGGCTTTATAAACCCTTCCCACACCCTTACAAACCATTCCCAGTCCCTTATTAACCTTTCCCACTCCCTTATTAACCTTTCCCACACTTTTATAAACACTACTTATGTTCTTAAACATATTCTACATTCTTAAACCTATGTAACTTTAACAACATACATATACAGTACTGTAAAATCCCACGATATAGTGAAAAATATACAATACATAATTAAATATAATATTTTTTGAAATCCCATGATACAGTGAGGCCATGATAAGTGAACTGTGATAAAGAGAGGGACTACTGTACTTGAAACCTATTTAATTGTATAAACCAATGTCGCCCCTGCCCCCAAAACACAGATTGTTGGGGGAACAACTACTAATTCATAATAAAGTCATAGGCTGAAGAAAAGAGACCATGGTGTTCCTACGACATAGAGCAAGTGTGAAGTTAAAATTTAACCTTCTTAATCCTCATATGAAAGCATTGTAATTAATTTACCTCTTTTTTATGCTATTAGTCTTTCTTTACTCTGTCATGGTCAATATACTGGTGTTTGGATGCTGTAGGAGCTCTTCTCAAAATTGGGCTTGCTGGGTCAAACAATATGTGCATCTAAGTTACAAAGCATAACAAGTAAACAAACATCCTTGGACCCGTGACCTCACACAGCAGAAAAATATTTCTGGTTCTGTGGAAGCTACTGGAGGTTCCTCTCTGACCCATTGTCTCTGATCTGTAGAGGTAACTACCCTTCTGAAGGTTATATGTATAGTTGAGGTAGATTAGAGAGATAGGTGATACATACATACACACATACATACACTGCTAGACAGACCGACAGATATTTACTAAACTATATTATTGTGTTCTATTTATTTTCAAGCTTTATAAAAATGGGTATCATGAAGAAATGGTATTTACCTTGAAGCAAATGTTGATCACTAAAAACCACTTAATAAATATTAAAGTGAATTCCTGGGAGTGTTTGCATGGTTTACAAGTTTGTTACTTTATAAAATATCTAAATAACATTCTGTGTTAGTAAATATGTGTAGCTCTTTGATTTAAAAGTGGTGAAAGATTAGGCTAATTGTAACAGCGTTTTCTATATGCAGATTATTTTTCAGTGGCATGCGACTGTACAGATATGCAGAAATAAGTTATTTCAGCAAGAAAAACTTTCACAATTGCATTTCTCACAATCATATAGATATCTTAACGGCTGTATTACCAATTTGTTTCACTAGGTGGAGTATAAGGCATAATAGTTACAAATGCCTTCCACAAGGAAAAAATAACTCGATATTTTGAGAAAATAATTACATGTGGAAGAGAAACTATCACTTGTAAGGTGTCCTCTTAAAGATTATGTCTCCCATGTAATGAACTGTCACCTCCAGGGAGACATCCTGGCTGGGGAAGACCGTGTTTAGTTTACTAGTTAAAAACAGGTCATCAGTGAACTGAGTGGACTCTTTTGTTTATTGACCCACTCATTTGTTCATGTTTTACTTCATCAGCCAAGCATTTATCAAGGACCTAGTGTGCCCAACACTCTTAGGCATTAGAGATATAGAAAGAAGAAGGACACAGCTCTCACGGAGCTCACAGCCTAGGTCAAGGAGGGAGATCCGTGTGTAAAGGACCAATTAGAATACATCTGGGCAGAGTTATTGAGTGGGTTAGCACTGAGCAGGAAGGGGTGCCTGGGCTGCATTTTGAAGGATGAGTAATTCAGAGACGCTCAAGGACAGGGAGAAGGCTATAGCAATCGTGCCGACAAAACTAGACAAAGGCCTGAACCAAGTGGGTCCGTGTAAGGTAGAAAGGAGGAAGAAAATGTAGCTGGTGTGGAGAAAGCTGAAGAGGCTGGGGATCCGTGGGGAGAAAGAAGTGCCCTACGTAGCTTCAGCGAAGTGCTGTGGAGGTCAGGATAAAAAGTTAACGTGACTATGAAAAATTAAAAGTAATTTTAATAAAAGCTCTTCTCCTGCCTCTCTTAAATTATAAGTTGTATTCCCACCTTGAGATCTCACCCCTTTCTCTGTTTACTCTGGTGTGTGAACTAGTTCCCCCTGTCCAATGACTCAGTCTCTGATTTGTGCTGACATGCATTAAATTTCCTGTAAAGGGAAGAAACAAGTATCTTCTTTCTCACACTAGCGCACAAGCATGTACACACACGCACACATAGGGATGGGTACATAGAAAAAAAGTGTAGTGTCATTTGTAGGAAATTACAAATGAGATATGGAATGACTATACATACAACAGAGACACAATCTTTCATTCTTCACAAACCCCAAGAAACTGCAATTCCCACCTTGAGTGTACTGAGAAGGACACATCACCTTTGTGGTATTCTTGCCAAAAAATATACATACAATCTCAATCTAATCATGAGAAAATATCACACCAATCCCAGTTGAGGGGAATTCTTAAAAGTACCTGATCAGTATTAAGGTTGTCACGATCCTGGAAGAGAAAGACTTAGGATCCCTCCCAGACTGGAAGGAACTACGGAGACATAATCACTGTGACATTCTGGACTGGATCCTGAAATGACAGGGGGGAAGAAAAAACCTGACACAGGAAGGAAAACTAATGAAATTCAAATAAGGTCTGTAGTTTAATTAATAGTATTGTACCAATACTAATGTTCTGGTTTTGATAACTATGGTTATGTAATTGTTCAGATTAGGGGAAGCTGAATAAAGGGTATACTTGAACTCTACACACTATTTTTAAAAATGTTCCTATAAATCTAAAATTATTTAAAATTAAGTTTTATTTTTAAGAGTTTGATTCAAACCTGAGCTCTAGCATTTCTTAGTTCTGTGACTTTTCTGGGCCTTGCTTTCCTTACTAAACAGGCCAAATGACCATCGATGAACAGGTTTTGAAAGAAGGAAGCTTGAAAAAAGTTATGAAATGCTATTTGCAGGTAATGATCTTAGTAAATCAAGTTTGTCACTTCAGGCAAAATAATACAGGACTACAGAAATGTTCCCAGTTTGTTGGGGGGGTGGGCAGTGAGAAGCTGCTTGAACAGATAGGATGCCAAGAGGAAGCTGACTCTCCCAAAATTATAGCTCCAGAAAGAGAATCGTTGTCCAGAAGAAAACATACAAGTAGGATATTACTGGTTAAAGAGCAGTAGAATTGTGAGGGGTCATGTTGTTTCCAGGTTTCATGTATGTCTTCATTGTCTCTTTAGGAAAAAAATGCATCTGCCAAAAAATTTAAAAATGGTTGTACTTCTTCTAATAGATAAACGTATTGTTGAAGCTCACCACCCAAAATGTCCCGGGAATGTTTAGGTGGTTAGAAAACAAATCAGCTTGGCTGTGTTCATTTCCCTCGATCCCCTCCCGTGCACCCACACATGCAATTCCTTTGACCACTGTGGACATTCCAGGCTTCTCTTTCCAACAGTATTCATCTGCCCCCTTCTACTGTGGGCCCTTCATTCCTGCAGATGCACTGTAACTAATTCAAACATGAATCTAAGCTCAAGGATGGAAGATCCTCCAGCCAGAGGGGATCCCATTTTCAGCACACTTTCCAAGTCCAGCTGAGTCTCAGAAAGTTTCATCCACTTGAACGTTCCACCCTCTTCTCTGTTTCAGAGTTCTACTCATTAAGAGTCTCCTCCAAGGCAACAAAGAGGTGGTTTTAATACCTTGTCCCACCTGACACATTTTCAAAGGGTTAGAGGGAGTGAAGCGTTTTAAGTTTACTGCACATTTTCTGCAATCAAACCTCTGTTGAGGAGAAATCACCCAGAAAACACTCTAGGCCATGCAGAATGATTTTTAAGGGCCTGGGTCTAGGGAGTGTTCATAGCCACGCGCCCAAGAAAACATGCTAGCAGCATTACTCAGCATCCTTACAGGGGGAAGGAAATTACAGGTAATGCAGCTAAGTCAGTGCTTGTTGGGATTCCAGTTGCCTGGGGCTCTGCTCCATTGTTTAATGCTAGCTGTCTCCTCAAAGAGGGCTCCTTTGCCACCAGTGCTTGATCCTGCCAGGGAGAGACTTAACCTCCTAATGTCCAATTCACACCCATTTACCACTAAGATTTAGAAAAACAGTGGTCCTGGTTTCTGGGAGAAACACTGGCAAGTTATTTAACATCCTACAATTCTCAAAGAATAACTAGTATATGGCCTCACAGCTATTATACTTCTTCACAGACATATAATTCCACATGTTCATTTCAGGGTCTAGCTTAATCCAAGTAGATCTAGTTGTTCTTTCTTGTCCTCTGCTCTCTCCTCCCAGGGCCAACTGGAGGGATCCTGACTCGGTGTGTCCCAGACTCAGTAAGATTCAGTTGTTGATAGTTGTGAGTTTGTTGTCATTTTAATGTTCATAGTGTTGCTCTTCTTTATCTTAAATAAGTCGCTTTCATATGTCATATTATAATGGCTTGTGATGATGAACTCCTTTAGCTTTACCTTGTCTGGGAAGCACTTCATCTGCCCTTCCATTCTAAATGATAGCTTTGCTGGATAGAGTAGTCTTGGTTGTAGGTCCTTGCTTTTCATCACATTGAATACTTCTTGCCACTCCCTTCTTGCCTGCAAAGTTTCCTTTGAGAAATCAGCTGATAGTCTTATAGGAACCCTTTTGTAGGTAACTCTCTGCTTTTCTCTTGCTGCTCTTAAGATTCTCTCTTTATCTTGAATCTTTGGCATTTTAATTTTGATGTGTCTTGGTGTGGTCCTCCTTGGGTTTAACTTGTTTGGTCCTCCTTGGGTTTAACTTGTTTGGGACTCTCTGTGCTTCCTGGACTTGTATTCTATTTCCTTCTCCAAATTTGGGAAGTTTCCTTGCTCTTCTTTTTCTCCTTCTGACACCCCTATGATTCAGACGTTGGCATATTTAAAGTTGTCCCACAGGTTCCTATGCCTCTCGTCATTTTTTTTCAATTCTTGTTTCCTCGTTCTGTACTGCTTGACTATTTATTTCTTCTTATACTCTGAGCCTTGTCTTGTGCCTTTTCTAGCCACCCCCCCCTGTGGATTTTCTTCCAGCCCCCTTTCTTTACCTTACTTTTATTATTCTCAAGCATGTTTCAGTTCTTATTCCTAACTCTTGGGCTAGGTACCTGTCAGGATTCTTTGTTCTGAATAGCCTGGAGGGACTTATTAGAATATGGGCTTTGTTTAAGGGACAAAGGCTTTGAAGTTAACATCACTTGGTTTACGTCTTACAGATATTTTCAGAAGGTGACCCTAAGAGAACCACTAAGGGATTTAAAAGAATGTGCAGCATCCTTAATCCTAAGACTTCTGGAATTAAAAATACACTAAGTGGGAGAAAACAAGATGGCAGAAGAGTAAGTGGAAGCTACACTAACCTCCTCCCAGAACTAGTCTGGATTTACAACTTAATTTTGGAGAAATCATCTGGAATAACCAACCGAACACTAGCTAGAGAGAAGTCTTATAACCACGGAGAGACAGAAAAGGCCACTACATCACAACGTGACCAGTAGGGAGTGTGGAGATGCGGAAGGGCTGGCTGGGCTCCCACAGGTGGCAGCTGAAGGGACTGAGAAACAGCTCAGCAGCCGGGAGTTCCCCCTAAGAAGGGCAGGGTCTAACCCCCCAGCAGAGTTTCCCAGCCTACAGCAAAAGAGTGGAAAGTAAAATGGTATCCAGATGTGAAAAGCGAAAAGCCACAGGGTTTCTTGCTAGCCAGAGAGAAACAGCTGGAGAAAAAAAGCTCTTAAGCAGATCACATACAAAAATATTTTGGCTCCCACTGACCCTGCGCTCAAGCAGAGGGAAGGCAGAGAGGACTAGAGATGCTTGGGGAGAGTTTGGTGTGGTGGCTTTGAGGGTAGAACTGGGGAAGTAGCCGGCCAGGTCCCAGTGCTGACTGATCCCCAGTACTGCAGACAGACCATCCCCCCCACCTCCAAGTGGCATCAGCCTGAGGGAAAGCGAAAGCCCTGCCTACAGGAATTAAGCTGCCAAACCCTCGGTCCTTAAGCCTGACGGCTAACCACAGATTGAATAGATTAACAACTAAAGAAGACAGACAAAGGCAGTAGATCCCTGGAAGTCTCCAACAGTCTGCTTAGGCCCAGACTGGTACAGGATCTGATGACACCAGGGACAGATCCAGGAAGTGCAGATCATTCTAAGAAGCACCAACAAACAATAGGAGTCACAAAAATGGGGAGACGGAGAAACAACCTCCCCATTGAAAGGAAAGGTAAAATCCCCAGAAAGAGTGCTAAATGAAATAGAGGGAAGAAAACTATCAGATATAGAATTCAAAACATGGATTATGGAGAAGTTCAATGAGATCAGCGGAAACTACAAGGAACTCCAGGAAAACTACAAGAACCTTACTGAGAATTACACTAGCATGAAAAAGGACATAGAAGCTATCAATAAGAGCCAGGAGGAAATGAAGAATATGATCTCTGAATTGAAGAACACAGTAGAAGGAATTAAAAGCAGGCTAAAGGAAGCAGGAGATCAGATCAACAAGCTGGAAGACAATGTAGACAAAGACTCCCAGACAATGCAACAAAATGAAAAAAGACTTAACAAGACTGAAGAGGCTCTAAGACAGCTGCAGGATAACATGAAACGTAATAATATCCGTATCATAGAAATTCCAGAAAGAGAAGAAGAAGATCAAGGGATAGAAAACCTCTTTGAAAAACTAATGACTGAAAACTTCCCTAACATGAAGAAAGAGTCACCCAAGTCCAGGAAGCACAAGGGGTCCCAGTGAAGATGAACCCCAACAGGCCCACTTCAAGACACATCATAACTAAAATGGCAACATTCAAAGACAAAGAGAGAATCCTAAAAGCAACAAGAGAGAAACAACTAAAAACATACAAGGGAGCTCCAATAAGGCTATCATCAGATTTCCCAGAAGAAACACTACAAGCCAGAAGGGAATGGAAAAAAATATTCCAAGCAATGAAAAACAAAGGCCTACAACCAAGAATACTCTTCCCAGAAAGACTCTCATTCAAAATGGAGGTGAAATAAGGAGTTTCCAAGACAAAAGAAGGCTGAAAGAATACATCTCCACCAAACCAGCATTGCAAGAGATGCTAAAGGGTCTGCTTTAAGAAGATGAAGAAATAGAGAGAGACAGAGAGGAACACGAGTACAAAGGGGGAAAATGACAATGAGTAAGTACTGAAAGAAAGAAGGAACTTCTACCATTTGCAACAACATGGATGAAACTAGAGAGAATTATGCTTAGCGAAATAAGCCAGGCAACGAAAGAAAAATACATTATTCTATCACCTATTACAGGAAACTAATGAAAAACACAAACAAATGAGCAAAATTGAACCAGACGTATGTAAACAAAGAATAAACCAACAGTAACAAAGGGGGAGATGGGAGGGAGAGAAGGGGGTAAGAAGGGGATGGATCTAGTCAAAGAACATGTATAAATGACCCATGGACATGGACAAGAATGACCTATGAATGTGGGAGAAGGGGAAGCAGGATGCAGGGAAGCAAGAGGGGGGAAAAAGTGAGACAACTGTAATGGGAAAAAAAAATTTAGCGGTGGAAAAAATGAAAATATAAAGAACGGAAATGCAAGTTCAGTGAATATTAGAAGGACAAGTATTTTCCTTCACACTGTATATTCTTTTCCCTACCTTATGCCTCCAGACTTTGGCCTTCTAAAGAACTAAGTAATGACATAAGGTTCTTTGAATAAAACTAATAAGACCAGTTGTTAATAGAGGTTTTGTTGAGCAAGATTTTGACTGGAATGTCATGCCTAAAGGAGACATGCTTGGGCTCTGGTTGTTGCCAAAAGCCCTGAGGAACTGGGATTGACTTTCAAAGGTAATAAGAGCCCACGAGATAAAAGGCCTGGTACCTTGGTTGGATGCGCGGTCAATGGCAATCTTTCCAGGGAAGGAATGAAGATTGCTTTCCTGAAAGGTGGCTAGATGGGACATTAAGGCACAATGGAATACCAGAATGACTTGGAAAAGACAGGTGTGTAGAGGCAAGGCTGAATGCCAGGTATGTGGTTCTGCTTCTGTGCCCTGAAGGGCAGATTGAAGGTCACCCTAAATGTTCCTTGCTTAAGTTCCAGCAAAGCAGAACTAAAAATCATAAGTGATCATTTTATGCTCTTGTTGTGTTTATGCAAATGAGCAGGATAAATTAAAAATGGACTTAATGCAGTCCCTTTAATGACAAGGAGGGTAATCTTAGGGAGAAAAATTGTAATTCAAGGAAAATCACAATGCTCAGTGATAGACTATAAAGTAGTGCAGCTAACCGTCTTTAAAGTTTATTTTCATTAATATTTGTTTTCATTTAAAAGTTAAACTATGTCTGTGGTATTATCGAAGTTTTTTAATTTACAGGCAAGAAGAATGTCAAATGCCTTGCAACTGGATGTCTTTCCGATAAGACAGTCCTACAGATTTAGGGACTTTTATGTGGGTTATGTTGCATAAATTAACATATGTGTTCTGTTTTCAAAGGGCATAAGCCTATGATCTCATTCCCTGAGGGATTGTCTGTACGTATAAGCCTCACTTAATCCTGTCTGCAGCGCTGCCTCCTGAGACTCAATGGTTTGGCTGAACTAACTGGCTGGATTAGTGAAGAATGGGGAGGTCTGTGGGCTTCACTTTAAAACTGGTTTCTCTTTTCTGTCCTAATGGATTGGACAGAAAGAGCCCAGAGAGGTCTAAGAGGAGGGAAACCTAAAATATTTCCCTCAGCCCAAGCTAAGTATAATGGGCAAAAGGATTTTGGACAGGTGAGATGTACCTGGCACACCTTCCTCCAAAGAAGCCCTTCTTTTCCCTAATGTGGGATACTGAAAATTTTATACCTGTCTTTTGTCATCTAGTGGTTATAGACTGAATGATGTATTTTAACCCTGTTGCCAATCTGTTGCCTCCAGAATACAACAGGGATGCCAGCCTGTTAAATTAAGCATGCCGTTGTCCGGGGACAGCCAACTGACCTGGAGTCTGCATGATCCTTCCCCATGTGGGAAGGCCACCCTACCCTCCACACGCCCACTCTTATTAGGGATTTCTGGACCCAAGGGTAAGTAGGACGATGACCATATCCAGCTTGAAGCAGCTAGAAGAGCTCGAGACCTTCGCCCATTGTCCTTTATAAGATTATAAAGGGTCTTAAGTCTGAGAGGGAGGGATTGTTATTTTTTATTGTTAAAATAATTAGTTAATTAATTAATTAGAAAAAAGAAGAAAAATATATGAAAGGGTGAGGCAGCAGAACTTGTATGTACAACCCATGTGCATGGACTTGAGGGGGGGTTGTTGGGGGTGGGGGGTGCTGGGCAAAGGGGAGCAAAGGAAGAAAACTTGGAACTATTGTAACAATAGAATCAATAAAATATACTTAAGAAGAAAAAGAAAAGTCAAAAAAATACACTAAGCAACTTCTGGAGGTGACTTTCTGTTCATTTTTAGAGTTATCTGAGAGGATGAAGGTTTTCTACTTAATGTTTGTATAAAGTCAATTTTATGCTTCTGGTGCATGAAGACCTGTCGTTCCAGCATCCATTATACATATTAAAACTTGAGATGTGAATGCTTCTGTCTTGACTTTGAAAGAGAGTGCACAGTAACAGTGTGCAGAAACTGTTCAATTTGTATGTCAAATGGAGCACAGATATCTTGTATGTTACTAGCATTGCAGTAACCCTTCTTTAAATTTACATAATACTTCATAGTTTTACAAAGTACTGATATCCCCCTTATCTAACTGGATCTTCACCACAATCCTGGGCAACACTAAAACTAGGAACAGGTCTCCGACTTCAACGCTCTTTCCGCTGGCCCTGTGCCTGGTGGCCCTCACCCTGCAGGGGAAGCTGCCACAGTGCTGTGGCCTGTGGCTCTGTGGTGGCCTTCTGTCTGCCCATGGGAGTCCTCAGTCCTGCCAGATCCATCTGCCAGGAGTTAACCAGGCATGTGATGGGTGTATTTTACCAGAGCATCAACCAGCTTTGCTGGGTAACCTGACCTTGTCCGGTTTCCTGTGGTGGGTTTCATTCCATTAGTCTATGGAAATTTGGAAATAAGTCCTTTCAACGTGTGTTGGTTTCTAATGCTATTATTACATGGATTCGCAAGTGTAAAAATATGCTATGCAGCTTCGTGGGATACCTCTAAACAAAGGAGTCTCAGTCTTTGATCACCCTTTTTTCTTCTAGGAATACTGCCCTTATATTCTGGACTCAAACCTCCTATGATAGGAGCATTCCCTGCCAATGGGGCGCTATTTTTGGCCTATGAATACAGCAGGAAGTTGATGATGAGCCATTTTGAAGCAGACAGAAGTGTTCTGGCGAACCTGGATCCAAGTTCAAGTGTTTGAGGACTGTCATTCATCATCTCAGGGTTTCCTGGAGTACCAGACCAATGTGCAATTATTTTGATTTCAGAGCATCTTGCTGCTGTCTTCCATTCTTCTACCCTAAATCTTAAGCTTAATGGAAGGACCTCTATTTTACATCATTTCATTTCTGCCCATAATTGTACTGAAATAGAAAAGTTACTGCTCTTGTCTGTGGTGGGACCTACAGGGTGAGCCTCTGGCCCTCGGTATCTAATCTGAATAGATAAAGATCATTATATCAGAGATTTTGCACAAAATGCTATGTGCACATGCCATTTGGATGCTGTGTGTTGTCAATGAGGCAGTTTTGTTCCATGTTTAATCTCAGACCACACCAGCAAAACCCAGAGGTCACCATATTTTGTGAAGATGTTTATAAATGATTATCCATTCTAGATGTAGGGCCTCTCCTGAAATCTGCTTAACACATGCACTATACCAACTGGTTCAAGTTTTAAAAAGGTTTGCTGTAGTGCTTGAAAACCAAAATCTCAGATTTTAAAGAGGTGAATACACCTGCATCCCAATGTGGATTCCTTGTTTATGATTTAAGTTTCAGAGTAGACATCCTGGATTTTTCCGGGGTGCCCTACTGTTAGAAGTGCCATTCACTTTCCGGGTGGGGTCCTATTATTCTCCCTGACATATTGTGGACTGTGGCCCAAGCGTCAGGCCTGCTGGAAGCCTTGTGACCTTCACCTGTGCCAGCTGCCTTGCTTCTCTCCAAAGAGCATCCCCTTGGCTGCACTCTAGGCTGAGGAAGGGCCTGAGGTTGGGGGCCATGCTACTGTGCTTTGTGAAGACCTTGTGGCTGACACCAGCCCTTAGCTTCTGTCTCTGGGCTGGCCTGGGTAGGATTCCAAAGCATTCCATTGGACCACTTTGGACCACTCACTCATTGCCTCTGCCAGTTGGAAACCAATCCAGGGAGTCGAGTACCAAAGCCAAGAGAAGCCCTTGTCCCCTCTCTGCTGATGGAGTGGCAGTGCTCGTGGGTGGAGTCCTCAGAACCAAACATAGTGTGTACATGCCACAGAGAGTCACATCAGGGCTGGCTGGCTCTCAGGTTTTTCCCAGGGTCTGTTACCATCATGCTTTCCCAGTGTGGGAGCCTCTGCCCTTCAGTACCAGCAGTCAGTGAATTGTAATGTTGACTGGTTATGTGGTGTGGCTTTATACAGCAATGATACAAGAACGGTAATTTGGATTCAGCTATGCCACATGTATGCACTAACCATGCAACCCTTGTTCCTCTGAGGCCCGTGGACCTGGGGGTGGGCAGCTGTTCTTTGGCCATCTGAACAGTGCTGCATCTGTCAAGGCTAGAAACACAGCAGCGCGGTCAATGGGACTGACTGCCAGCAGGGAGCAAACTGCTTCAGGTCCACGGTCCCCGTGCCTGGTGCCTGTGGGTGTGTCTCGGCACTGTTGCCAGTAGGCCTCACGCGTCTTTGAAAGCTTTAAACGTCTTTGACGGAGAGTCTGAGGCAGGGAAGAGTGAGTGGGAGTAAGGCAGGAGAGTCAGGGGAACTTGTTTGTCATTCTGTTTAACTCATGGTGTAATTTGTACCATTTCAGATCTGTGCTCCAGACAAAAATATAGTAACTTGAAATACTGTTTAGAGAAATTATGGTATTCTATATCATTAAATTATTGGCCTAATATGTGGGTACATGAGGAGTTCTTTACATCCACTGCAGTTATGAAACTAAGTTCACTAGAATTAGTGTCCCCCCGCCAGGCTATGGAGGCTGTGTGTCTGATTTGGCAGGATGCAATTCTTTTTTTTTTTTTTTTTTTTTTTTTCGATCAACTTCTTGCTATTAAATTTTGGATAATTCTATTCCACCCAGGTCAGCAAAGTCTGTTTAAGAAAATCAGTATCATCCTGCTTTGTTCTGATGGAAGTTTCTTTTGTTCAAAGAATTACCTATATTGGACTCTAACAAAGCAACCCCCAAGAGACTCTACGGAAATTTTCTTTCTATGAGAGGAAGCAGAATAGTGTGGCAACTCATTGCCAGAAATCTGGATGGATCATGGAAGGTTAGGGAAGAGAGACCCTAACTATGTATCTCCTTATATCAAAAGCAAGATTCTCACAAATTGGAGTTTTCCAGTATTGAAAAAGATCTTATTCCTCGCTGAGCCAGCCAAGCGTTTCCCCCATTCAATCAAGACTGCCACCTGATCTGCACTCTGCATTACCGTGGCATGAATTTTAAAGGACACAGAACCACCTGTTTGGCCACAGCGCCTGTTCCACTAACACAAATTAATAGGGGCGGATGCCGGCGTAACATGGAAGGGACTTGAGAGCATGTCCTCCCAGATCTCTTCCTCCAGGGCAGCTGTAGAGTAGAAAGATTACTTGTCAGAAGAGCAAAAGGGTCCCTTTGCGGGCTATTTTGAGGACAAAGAAAAGCCCGCCTGTGCCAGGGCCGCCCCAGGGTTGACCGCGGTGACGCCTCAGGCAGCTCAGAGCTCCGCTGCCCTCTGTCGCTGACCCCCACCAGCTCATCTCTAATTGAGTGTTGCCCCAGTTCCCCCCTTCAACACACACTTCCTGTGGCCACCGCCCGGCTTTGTGAGCTGCTGTCGGGGTGGTTAGTGGTTAGTGTGCTGGTGACGACATCGCTTAGCTGGCGTTGTGTGCCCCCGAACCCCAACCCCAACCCCCGCACAAATCATTTCTTTAGTGTGTGCCTTTGGCAGAGCACAAGGGTTTTTAGGACTGAGTAGAGGGTTTTACCAGGCACTGTGTTTCTTATTAGTTGCTACCTTTGCTTCCCGATGAATTTACCTTGGTCTAGAGTGTTGAGAGCCTTGCGAATTAAAGGGGAGGTCGCTCCAAGGAGGATAATCTCAATAAAGCCAAAGTAGAACTGTTTTTGAGGACTCTTACGGCGTTCTGATACACGGGCAGTGGTGGTACTTGGACTAACAGAGCACCAGGTACCCGAGAGAGAGTGCCTCCCGTGGACGCGGGACTAACCAGCGTTTGTGATGAGAAGGTGACCCTCCTTCACAGAGCGTCCCAGCCTTCGGGCAAAGCTGGGTCTTAGCGGGGTGGGGGTGGGGGTAGGCGTTGACAATCATCTAGATCTCACGGCAGATATTTCCTTGGACTTCTCTCATGATGTTGCACAAAAGCAGAAGTTCCTGAAGCTTCCTTAGCATTCACGTTGACCACGTTCTCCACCCTCCCCGGTGTGTGTTGGGGGGGGCGGGGAGCTGAAGGGAGCTTGCCCAGCTCCGCACAACGCTTGGAGGGCCAGGGACCAGCAGGTGTTGGGGGGGCGGGGCTGCTGCATGACCATGCCTCTGTGTTGAATGCAGTCTTTGCTGCCAATCTGGTATTTGTCAGGTTGTAAATCAAAGGGAGGAAGAAGATAGAAACTGCCTTTCTAAAAGCAAGTTACTAATGTGCAACAAAGCAGGTAAGAAATATGTATCCAAAATATATAGGTAAGTGAAATAAACTCACAGTACTGGGGAGAATCACAATTTTTAAATACCTCAATTATTATATTCAGATATGAAAGTTCTATTTAAAGTTTTTAAAAGTAGTAACTAATGTTCCTGTGTAGTGTTCCAAATTTATCTCAATACAAAACTGATGTGTATTACTCCAAAAAGGAAAAAAAAAAAAGCCATTGACATATTCTCTTGTCTATATTTAATATATGTTTAATAGATTCTAAACATATAAATCTGTAGTACAGATTGGGAAGGATATGATTATCCTAGAGATGCTACACCATTGGTCGGATACGATGTCCAAATATATCCATTTCATCAAAATATATTTCGACTGAAAAGTTTTGTTTATAAGTTCTCCATGTTTCTATTCTGTGGGGATTATCCAACTCATCTCTTGGAAAAATAAGCCTAGAATATAAAAAGAAAAAAATTACATTTTAGGGCTTATAGAAAAGGCATTCAGTAGGGCACCCTTGTTAAAGCTTTAAAAAAAAAGATTTGCTGGCTGCAATTAGCGTCTGCCCGCTTTTCTGTATTTTAGCTTCCTATGAGCCAACAATTCCACTTTCTCTAATGAGATGCAAAAATAGCTTAATCTTCAGTAACAAGCAGTAACAACATGTCACTGATTCTTTTAACGTTACCTTTTGTGGACTTAATGACATCTGGGTTTAATAAATCAAATTTCTGTATGTGACAGAAATCAGTGAGAGAGGCTGGATGTCTATTAAAACCAGTTATAAAATATTGTGTTGTTGTTGTTTTTTTAATCCTCACCCAAAGATGTACTTATTGATTGTAGGAGAGAGGCAGAGAGAAACATTATGTGAGAAACATCGTTCTCCTGATCAGGAACAGATCCTGCAACTCAGGTATGTTCCCTGACAGAGAATCAAACCCATGACCTTTCAATTTACAGGACGATGCTCCAACCAAGTCACACCGGCCAGGACAAAATACTGAGTGTTTCTTAAACAATGAAGCTGGCATTTTCAGCTGATTCACAGTCTTGTAAGTAATAAAACCAGCATTGCCAAGTAGTATGGAAATGGAAATGTTGGAGAAATCTTTAGAAACATGTAAATAGGAGGAAGAAAGTAATCCTAAGTGTTGCTTTACCAATATGAACATGATGTTTTAAAGGAAAAAAAAAATGTGTCCTTGTCTTAGCAAGAACCACTTCTGAGGAGTACACCAAAAGAAGTTCCACCCAGATGTCTATTTGACGGACTTTGCTCCTGTTATGAGTTAAAAGGAAGAGAACTGGTAAAAAATTTTCATCCAATCCAAAGTTCACATGATCAAAACCCATTAAATGCATGTGCATTATAAGCATGTAGGTTAGATGTTCAATGTCCTGTCCCCTTACTGGACTAGAGGTATGATTAGATGCAGTTCAGAGATAAAGAACAGGCTAGAATTTAGGTAATGGTAACTACCAATTCATGCCACTTACAATCACAACCACTTCAAAACTCACCTGCATGATTCTTTGAATATTATTTTTTCTTTTGTAGTGAGTGGTATGGTGACACCAATAACGTCAAATTTTTAGCACCACAGGACACATACTCAAAGTGGAGAATGTCTAGAGTCAGGAATGAGTTCCCAGGTAGGGTAGAGGTTTCTTTGTAATAATAATCTTTATATCAGTTAATAGTCAACTTTTTAAAAGTGGTTTCCAATTAGTTATTCAAAAATCACTTTTAAATGGGGGAGTATTAATAACCTTTTTTTTTTTTAAGCTGTCTTCATTGATGCTTGCTATGTCTTGTAACTTCTGCCCTAGATAAAAGTGTATCAGTCAGCTTTTAAACTAGCTGGAGCCCTCAAGGTGACACCTTCCTTTGGCACAGAATTGGATGGTGGTGAGTCATCAGTACATCAACGTGTCCTAAGGATCTTTCATATTTAAGGTACTGAGCAGACTCTCACTTCCACGTGAAGCATTTATTACCACACTCAATATGTTTAAACTTATAACACAGTCCTATGGCATGGGCCTTCAGGAGAAGGCCAAAGTCAGTCTCAAAAACAGCCACATATAAAAAAATAACCATTAAGATGAGTGTATGAATGAAGACTGAAGAATGGGGACCTGAGAATTTTTTAGTCTCTGTAAATTAAGCCTATGGCCATCAGCAGAAGACTTGCCATTCCACCTTCCACAGACACTGAAGATCAGGCTGTTTCTACTGGGTTATATCATAAGCCATACCTGTGTTTTCTTAGGAAAGAGGTGTGGAACCAAAAATAGAATGCGCAGCCGTCACACTTTTTACGAATAACCTAAAAACATGTGGTTGGAAAGAAAAACAAAAACGTTATTCTTCATAGTGAAGTTGATACCAAGATCTAATCCCTCCGAGGGATTAAAATTCCTGCCACTCTTCATTGATATATTTATCAAGCAATTGTAGCCATTGAATGTGCAGCACTTAAAGTCTACAACATGACACTGAAGATCCAGAGGAGGCGGCTTTACATGAGCAATGTTTCTTTCTCTTGCTGTTTCTATCCAAATTGTCAAGGAAATGTATTTTTTTCTATGATAAATATTTACACACTTGAATCTCAGTTAGAGAGTGCCAAACAGAATCTACTAAGGGTCTATGACTATTTATGCCCAAATATATCATCCATTTCTACAAGGAGCAGCCATTATGTAATTAACTGTCATTGATGATGATAGAAATACCTAAATTTTTTTAACGTGCTTGAACTTCATGGCCCTTTGAAAATCATAAAGGCCAAATACTATCAGCATGCTCTGGGTCAGGGTCTCTCGCCGGTGCTTCTGCTTAGAGACCAGGGATTGAGGGAGAACTCAGACTGGCTCCATCATTCAAGGAGTAACCATCTAACATGGGAACTATCCGGGCCACTTGCTTCAACACACTGACCATTTCAATACTTAGCAGATTCTCCCCAACAGGGAGCAAGCAGGGGCTAAAGGAAGGCACAGGAAAGAAGTTTTAAACTGAGGGACAGAGTTTCTTATTGACAAATTAGGTTGATGATTTAATTAGGAAAATGAATAGAAACTATTGAGACTTAGAAATGTGTTATATGCAGAGTAATGTCCACAGACATACATTTTATGACTGGTCCATGTAAATTATACACTCATGATACTCTGAGTAATGACAACAGCAGAATTCTGATTTTTCATAAATATTAGATTTTTTATGAAGTAAATATCAGATTAATGTTATTTATAATGTATTATATAACAATTCTGAGAAAAGTAAAATCTTCACTTTAAAGTATTTTATAAATTATGGGGGACAATGTATTTTGAAGATATAAAACAAAAACTTGATCCCTGCTATTCAGTGAAATGCATCTTTTGTTTTAGACCTTAGTTTTTGTATTACTTATGTAAAAATACATGCACATTGTATAGAATCTAGAAAAAATGAGCAAACATTTAAATTACATTATGTTCTTTTTAAAAAAAAAAAAAAGTGCTACGGATCTGACTTGGTTTTGTCTTCCTCCCTGGCCAGGAGTTGACCTCTGTCATCTCCCTGGTAGGGTATGTAGCAAAGGCAATCCCAAACCAGAGTCATTCAGAAGACCAGAAAGGAGTGACAGTGCAGGTTGTTTCTGATTACTCACGGAAGATAGGAATCGCACTTTCACATCGTCAAACAGAAAGGGACATCTGAGGAAATACATTATTATCCTGTCTCTTATAGGATCATAAGTTATCTGTAAATGAACACATGACATTCAGATAGTGAGATAGTAAGTATAACAGTGAAGTTCATCTTTACTCTTTGAGGTTTCCTCTATTTACCAAATACTCTTGGTCTCAAAGCCCCATTACTACATGTATAAAGAAATGTTGATCTTTATTTCTATAGAGCTGTGACGCTGTCGCTTACATGTTTAGAAGGCCAATATGTCTGAGGATAATGGTGGGGCACTGTTGCAAAGCAGAGCGTCCAGTGTTCCATTAGAGTCTAACCAAGTTAGCATAACTCTCCAATGTGTGTCTCTGGTTCTTCATATTTGGAGAATACACTAAGAAACTCAACTGCAAAGCTGGCGTTTGCATTCAAAAAGCAATGCATAACTGCTCATGTTTTGTCAAACAAACATCATAGGCCTTGTCCCTAGCAGGTGGCTAGATGAAGTGACCAAAGATAGACCAAGTTTCTGCAATGAACGAATTGGAAGCCATACTGTTTCTTTGTTATTGGTTCACCCTTGTGCTACCCTAAGGGTCTGTGCTAGGCCCTGTGAAAAATACAAAGGAAGGTGCAGGCTCGGTTGATCATTCAGGGAGCTGTACTCATAGGGAGTGATAGTAGAGTGGCCTATAATTATGTGTCATGCTGCGGGATGATGACCGAGTGTGCTCTCATGGGCTTCAGGGAGGTTAATAGAGGAAGCGTCACTGAAGAGGTAGAACTTGTGTTGGGCAAGGGAAAGCATGTATAAATGGAGGGAGAGTTTGTATAAATGGAGAGGAGCTCTGAAAAGAGAATCCAGGTCAGATGGGGCCTATGGAAGTGAGGGAGGAGGAAAGACCAGTTAAAACATGAATCAGAAATTAGAAAGTTGTGTTCCAAGAGCCATATGGGTTTCTATCTACTTGGAAGGGAGCCTGCAGATCAAGTTACTGATGGAAATGAACTAAAGCATCCTAGGGCTATATCTTGAGAGCTCAAGAGCCAGGGAAATAGGAATGAAGTTGTGGTAGAGTGTGGGGGGACATTTCCTACATGACAAAGTGGCCTGATAGTTATTATGAGTACCGTTTACATAGTGATTTACAGCTTACAAAGCCACTTCACATGCATCACCCCATTTAATCTTCACAATACCTGAAATTTAATCTTTATTCTACAGATAAGACCATTGAGACAAAGATATTAGCTGCCTTTGACTATGGGCACACAGTGTGTCTTCTGCTCTTCCTAGAGCTTTTTACAATGAGAGCAGTATTTCAGGATGCACATTGTATGACTCTATATTTGGTCCTGTATTAGAAGAAGAAAGGGTAAGGAGATGATTGTAGAAATACAGGCATGGGCAAATGAGGTCTTAGACTAGGAGGTGGCAATAGGAACAGAAAGAGAGTTAAGAGGGATTTCAGCAGGATGTAGGGGTCCAGGACAAAATCAAAGATAATATCTATTTGAAGGCCTGACTGAAAGAATGCTGGTGCCATTTGTGGACAGAAGAAGAGCTCATTTGATAAGATTTGATTGATGAATAAATTTTTCATTTGTATTGAATTTATTGAGGTCACACTGGTTCACACAATTATCCAGGTTTCAGGTACACAATTCTGCAACACATAATCTGTACACTGTCCTGTGTGTTCACCACCCCAAGTCAAGGCTCCATTCATCACCTTTTATCCCTCTTTACCATCCTCCACCTTCCTCACCTTTCTCTCTCCCCACAATCACCACACCGTTGTTTGTCTGTGGCCATGACTTTTTCTTTTCTTTTTTTTTTCTCAATCTGTCTGCACCCCCAACCCACCCTCCTCACAAAAGCTGTCAGCCTGCTCTCTGTTTATGAGTCTTTCTCTATTTTACTTGTTAGTTCAGTTTGTTCATTAGATTCCACATATGAATAAGACCATATGGTACTTGTCTTTCTCTGATTATGCACTTAGCATAATCCTCTCTGAGTCCATCCATGCTGTTGCAAAGAATAAGATTTCCTTCTTTTTTATGGCTGAGTAGTATTCCATTGTGTAGCTGTACCAGTGCTTTTTTTATCCACTCATCTACTGATGGACACTTGGGCTGCTTCCAAATTTTGGCAATTGTAAATAATGCTGCAATGAACATAGGGGTGCATATATTCTTTCGAATGAGTGTTTTGGGATTCTTCAGATAAATCCTCAGAACTGGAATCACTGGGTCATCAGGCAGTTCCATTTTTAATTTTTTGAGGTATCTTGATACTGCTTTCCACAGTGGCTGCACCAGTCTGCATTCCCACCAGCAGCGCAAAAGGATTTCCCTTCTTCCACATCCTCACCAACACGTGTTGTTCATTGATTTGTTAATGATGCCATTCTGACAGGTCTGATGTAATCTCTCATTGTGGTTTTAATTGGCATTTCCCTGATGATCAGTGACAATGAACATCTTTTCATATGTTTATGGGCCATCTGTAGGTCCTCTATGGAGAAGTGTCTATTCCAGTCCTTTGCCCATTTTTTAATTTAATTGTCCTTTTTTTTTTTTTTTTTATGGCGTGACTTTTTATAAGTTCCTCATAAATGTTGGATAGTAACCCCCTATCAGATGCATCATTGGTAAATATGTTCTCCCATTTAGTGGGCCATCCTTTTATTTGGCTCCTTTCCTTTCCTGTGCAAAGACTCTTTAGTTTGATGTGGTCCCATTTCTTTTTTCTTTTGCTTTCCTTGCCTGAGGAACTATGATGAATAGGTTTGAGTTGCAGGAGCAGAGACTGTCCATGTTGTGGCACCTGCATCTGCCCTACAGTGGGTGCTCATAAATGTGTGTTTGAAGGAATGAAAAAAAATTATAGTTTAATGCAGTGGAATGAATGAGCAGAACCACGAATAGAGTATGTGGAGAGTTAGAACAGAGAGCCAAGAATGGGGCCTGGGTGAGTACCCTCATTGAGGGAGGGGCAAAACAGAAGGAAAGGAATGGTATTGGAGAGGTAATAGGGAGCTAGAGGCAAGCCTGAGAGAGTTTTAAAAGTTCCTATTTCTTAGACCCACAAAGGAAACTCCTTTATTGCTTCAGAAAAGTTCTGGAGTCTTAGGTGTTTCTTCAACATTTGAGAAAACACCGACTAGCAGGTCTCATTGCTTTGGGTTCTTCACAATGTCATTTTTGTCCTCAAAGTCTAGAGATTCCTGGGACTCATTCAGATTTCTTAAATCATGCTTTCGGGGTACAACGTAATGATCTGCATCTTTATAAGTTCCTATGTGATTGTCATGCATATTAAAATTTCAGAATCAGTGCCATACAACAAAATGACCAAAAATAACACTCTGAACTGAAAATATATTTTGGACAATGAGCTTAATTTAGCTCTGACTTGCATTCAAACCAGGGCACCATGTTGGATAGTAACCCCAAAGCAACACAGCCTCTCTTTGTGGTGAACGAGGGTTTTGGGAGGTCAATGTGTTGATCTGACATTAAGATTTTAAACAATAAGTTTTCAGTCTCATGCTTTCTCTTACCCTACAGTTGTCAGCAGCAGAACAGGTATAGATAACCACTTTTTCAATCAATATTTGTACTTCTAGGTCACTTCCATCGCCTTTTCCTATGCCTGAATGAAAATAAAACGTCAGAGTAAAGATCAAAATGTCTTACCAATTAGCATTATGAATTAAAAGGACAAAATCCCAGCTAACAATGTATCAATATTGAGTCATTTGAGTTTGCATGAATTTTGTCTTTGAAAGACAAGGCTTCAAGCCAATTCTGTCTCCTAAAGTGGACTTCATTAGGCTGGAGGAAGGGAAAAAAAAGACTTAAGAGTTCAGCTTCTAAGCTTTACCTTTTTAGGAAAAAGCAATTAGGGAAAGTGACTTGCAACCTTTCTTGCTAATGCGTTGCTTTCTTCAAATTTCAAATCATGATAAAACAAAACAAAACATATCTTGTTTATTTATTTTTAGAGAGAGGGGAAGAGAGGGAGAGGAACAGCAACATGTGGTTGGTTGTCTTTTGCATGCCCCCATCTGGAGACCTGGCCCACAACCCAGGCATGTGTCCTGACTAGGAATCAAACCGGTGACCCTTTGGTTTGCAGGCTGGCGCTCAAGCCACTGAGCCATACCAGCCAGGGCTCATGATGTTTCTTAATAACAGTCTAAATTCCTCTTTCCCTAGTTCCTAGAAGGCAGTTTCTATGAAAATATAGGCTACCCAAACATTACTATAGTGTTCAGTATATATTTACAGAGAAATGGTTCCGTGTTGTTATTTTTTTGTTTTTTGTTTTTTTTTTCCATTCAAATGATCCACTTCCTTCAGCATTTACTCAAAGGGCTAGTTTCCAAGCCTCCAATTAATTTTTATTGCTCTCCTCTCAATCTGCATATTTCACTTAAATATTCACAGGACTAAAGAAAGGAACAGAACTAACACAAATACTCTGATAAAGTCATATATTAATCAGTCTTGATTGTTCACCTCATATTATGCTTGTTTTGTTTTCATTTAATTTTGTTCCCACTGACAGCCTATTATTAAATGGTCATTAGGGGTCATCATGCCTCAGTCCCCTCAGTACCATGCCAGCTGCAGAACTTCTCCCTGCTGCCGGCTCCAGAAACCAGTGAAATCTTGACTTAAACTCCGTCAAATACTTATCACGCGATAAGAAAAGAGCCTTGATTTACAAGCTGAAATTCCCACACATTTAAAACATTTCAAGTAATGACATGATTTAAAAATTAAAGGTCTTTGTCTCACCCATCCCACATCTATTTAACTGTCCACTTGCAGGTAGATAAGCACTATTTTTTTGTTTCTGGTTTTATGCATATATAATCAAATAGAAATCTATCTTCTCCTACAGGTTTGACAAACACATCTACACATATATAAAAAATCATATTACTTCTCCCTTCTGTTTGACAGAAAGTGTTGCATACCACAGCCTGCCCTGGACCTTGCATTGTTTAAACACATGTCAAAAAGTATTTGTCATTCATTAATAAGGGAACAGTAGAAGCTTATAGCTAGTTCAAAGTCCTGCACATTTATAGGCAGGTAAGACCTGGGACTTGAAGACAGTTCCTGTCTCCGCTCCTTTTTTTCTTTCTCGAGTTCCAGAGATGGATGGGAAGAATTTTCCTGCTACTTTGGGTGATGGTGGATCTAGTCAATCCTTCTGAAGTTTTTATGGATTTTTATTCCTGGTAGTAACTGGTCACAGCTGGGGGTGAAGACACCCCACAGAGCCCAGAGACTCAGGTAAGGAGACCTGAGCACTGATCCCTAGAAAGTTTTTCCTAACCCCGGGCTAGACGGGACCCAGCCTCTGCGCACCCCAACACTCGGCCAGCGCTCTGTCTGTGCGCTCATTGCTCAGCTCTGCTCACCACCCAAGGCCCCTGAAGGGCGTGGATCTGGGCCCAAAGCTACTACGGTTGTACTTTGGTACCCGTCAGCTTCAGAATTTGTCAAACCCTCTCATCGCATTTTGACAAGAAAAAAATGTTTCAGCCCTTGGTGCTTGCTTGGCACTCATTGCACTTCGTAGAAATTGTATGAGTCAGGATGCTGCCCCGCAAGAGAAAATGCTTCATTGTTGGTACATGTCAGTTTCGGCACTCGTCACCACTTCTGGAACGAATTAATGATGAGTACCGAGGTACCACTGCACCTGGTAGTGCTTTGTGGGAAAAGGAGTGGTGGCAACAAAATCCATTTACAGTTTGGGTATTTTAGGCACCCCGATGGAGTTGCTGAAGGTGGAAGAGTGACAAGTGGAGGAGGGAGGGGAAAGGGAGAGACCAGGGCGAAGAGAGAGAGGCCGGTGAGGAAACCAAGTGGGCATGCCTCTGGCAGGATGGACCTGAACCAGGGGTGGGTACGAGAAGGAGGTGGTGCCTGGCACCCACGGGCCCTTCCTCTCTTCGGATTCAGAGGCTCTACTCTGAAAAGTCCAGCCGGGGCACCAGTGAGAACAGGAGGAAAGGGAAGGGGATGGAGCACCCCAAACTGGTGATGGGAAAGGGAGAGAGAAGACGTTGAAGGGCTGGTACTACAGCCCAGCACCGCTGGGCTCACGGCAGTGCCTTCAAGGGGTTGGTACACCAGGATGCATAACAAGACAGCTGTGAGTGGGGGCGGTCTGTAGCCATAACTAGGCACAAAATCGCCCCCAAATGGTAAGACCATTGCCCCTCCCACCCAATTCTCTAGTAATACATAAAGTACTTACTATGAATCGAATTAATAATCATTTTGTTTATTATGAGTGGTCTTCTTGGGGGCACAGTCAAGTGATAGACATCTTTCAGATACTCAAAGTAGCGAACATATCGAGCCTGAAAAGAGAAAATAGAAGCCTCAATTTAAGTGCTGACGAAAAGTCTAAAATCAGCATATCTGAATTTTTTTTTTCACATGGAAGTTAAGGAGCGTCGTTTACTGAGAAAACACTTGTGGGTGTTATTATACAACTATACATTTCTACGGGTGTTGCCTCATGACTGGGTATCCCTCTACCTCAGAAAAAAACACTGTGGGAAGTCATAGGAAAGGGCAGGTGTTGCTGACAGCTGCCAGGGCTAAGAGCAGCTGACTGGAAGCCACGGAGCAGCCGCTTCTCCCCAAGATGCAGTTACCTGCGACTGGGAACAAATCTAGGTGAGGGTAGAAGCTTGGTTGTGACTGCATTTAAGGGAGTTTGTGGTTTGGTGGCGCGTAGACTCCTAGGCGTGAGAGAAATCTCAAGAGGAAGACCGCCGCGGGCCAGTGGCAGATACATCTTCTCTTGCCTCTGCTGGCTACAGTTCTTCCCCTTCCCCTTCCCCAGGTCTGTTTCTGCAAGGAAGCCCCGGGAACTTGCTTAACCTAGTCCTTCTCCTACCGCAAGCGGCTCCCTCTTCTCGAAGGGTTCTGGTACTGAATGAACTGGACCAAAAAGGCCACACTCTTCCCCAGCCATCAGGAAGTGTTAATAAAATTAACTGCCATACAGCCCTGGCCGGTGTGGCTCAGTTGGGGTGTTGTTCTGTACACCAAAAGGTTGAGGGTTTGATTTCTGGTCAGGGTACATGCCTAGGTTGTGGGTTTGATACCCAGTTGGGGTGCCTATGGGAGGCAATCAATCAATGTTTCTCTCTCACATCAATATTTCTCCCTCCCTCCCTCCCTTTCTCTCTCTCTCTAAAATCAGTAAAAATATTTTTTAATTCATTTTGGAAAAAAGAACAAGACCCTGAAACTGCCATACTTTCCATTGGAAAGGACCAGTAAAGAGAAAGGCTCATGCAAGTTTTGAACTCAGGAGTGGATGAAATGTAGTCCCTATAGAATGGCCGGCAGTGCAGGGTCAGAATGTGATGGTATCTGAGAATTGTCAGCCACGCAGAAGGAACCCTGTCCTGAGGCCTTGACTGTGAGGCTCTCAAACACGAGGTCCAGGCCATGCCTGCATGGCTATCCCAGGAAACCAGAAGCAAGTCTGCTGTAGTTAGGGTGCACTGGTTCTGGACTGAAAGAGCAGCTGTGCACAGCTGTGGCAGAAATGGGGAAGGAAAGACGGTCAAGAAGAGTCCTTGAAGGAGTTACACGGAGCGCCCCCTGGGCTTCTGTTGCCAGACTCTCTGCCTTCCACTTAAGGCTTGTGACCATGCGTGGCTCTCAAGCTGCCTTGCAGTCACAGTGCCTTCTCCTCTGGCCTAAAACCCCAGGGGCCTGCAGCAGGAGTTAATAAAACCCACGTGCATCTAGTGAGCACTTGCCCCAAACAGAGACGATATTGCACCATCTGAGGCACTTGGGGATGCCTAGGGTGGAGAGGTGGGTAAGATACAGGTTTGCATGCTAAAGGGGTATAGAAGTCACCATTGCCGATAGCTAGAGAACAATATAGAGTAAAGTAGTCCCTAAAAGAAACACGAAGGGCTAGAAGAACGGAAAGGGCAGGAGACTACCGAGGCCTGGAAAAGGAAAGGGACTTCAGGGAGAGGGCCCACATAGACAATGCCTGTGGGTGTCAAGTGCGGATCGGCTGGGAAGCCGCACACAGCCCACACGTGTTAGAGCGTGGGCCACGTGACTGCACGCAGTAGGAGAAGTGGTCGGAAAACCTAATCGTAGATCTGACGCCAGGTGAAAACATTGATACTTGTTGCCATTGGCAATCGGAAGCCATTATGGAAATTGCATGATTGCAGATGGGCTTCAGGAAGTTCATGCGTTCCTTCTGGTACGGCCTACAGCTTTTTTCCCCCCTGGGTATGGCAGAAAAGTTTCGGGTGATAGGCTTGGTTATTTCACCCCAAACGAAGTGTCCGCAGCCAGCAGTTACAGTGTTCCGCTACCACGGCCAAAGGTCGGCTCGCATCGCTTCACCCCCAAATCACTCATTCACAGCTGTGTCCATTCTGTGTCAGAACCCCCATCAGCTCTCACCTCAGTTTGAGGGGCCATGTAACAGACGAGAAGTTGTGTGCAGCATGGGAAGTAACAGGCTCCAGAGCCCAGATCTCGCTTGCGTTCTTGGTTTGAACAGTTAATTTCCCTGAACCTCAAGTTCCCGACTGTAAAATGGGACTCCCAGTGGTATCCACTCACAGAGTTATTGAGAATATTAAATGAGATCATGAATATAAAACCCTTAGCATGGCACAGTCAAATGTAGAATGCTGTAAACTCTGCAGGACAAATGTCCTGGAGTAAAAAGAGGTGGAAAACCTATGAACTACGGGAGACTTCAGAGACATGGCCACAAAATGCAACATGTGGCCCTTATTTGGATCCCGATGGAGACAAACTAAATTTTTAAAAGATTTTAAGATAATTATGGAAATTTAAAAAGGAAATAGACATTTGGTGTCATTATAATATTATCATATTTTTAGATCTGATAAATGGTTTTAAGCTTTTTAAAGAGTTTTTATGTTAAATGTCATACTAAAATACTTGTGGGATAGAATAATCTGGTGACTGGGATTTCCTTCAGAATAATCCAGGTTTAGAGAAAGAGTAGAGGACGTGTGTGTGTGTGTGTGTGTGTGTAAGTGGAGAGAACTAGAAACATGGCTGGTCATGTGATGACGGACTAGAAACGTGATTGGTCATGTGAAGGACTAGAAATATAGCTGGTCATGTCATGAAGTCATGTTGAAGTAGTGCGAAGAGTGTAACAGGATTTACTTATATGAGTGTCTCAACATTTTAGGTTTGACATTTTCCATAATAAAAGACTTTTAAAAGGAAAAATTAGGGTAATTGCATCTATTTCACCTGGGTTATCTGAGTATTAAATGAGATAACGCATGTACAAGTGCAAAAGAATAATGCATAACAGTGTCTGAGATGTAATAGGTTTTTGAAAAGAGTTCATTTACCCTCTTTTTTCTCACTCAAAATACAGCAGCACCCCCACCTCTCTCTCTTTGTGTCTCTGTCTCTGTCACGCGCGCGCGCGCACACACACACACACACACACACACACACGATATTCTGCAAGGGTTGAGTTGCCCTAGTGGGGGATTGTGAAAGACTCAGTTCTGACTGCCGACTTGAAACAGTCTTCAGAAACCTGGAACCACTTTCCTTCACTGGGTAGGGAATCAACACCTGAACTCTCTTGAAAATAACCAATAAAAAATGGGAAGTAGGGTGCACTCTGGGCAGAACTCAGTGCTTGTGAAGCTCAGGCAGCACCCAAAGCGCAGGTCTCAGCCTCTGGCGGGTGATCAAGGCCTGTCACCGGGAACCCAGGTGTGGCTGCCTGACCACCAAGGAACCACATAACAGGTACCAATCTTAACCCAATTACCTGCAGGACCCCCTTTTTAAAAAGGAAACTTACCTGAGAAGGAGTTTCTACTCCATCCAGATCATTGAACTCACTGTTTTCTGTTCGTCGTTTCCCAAAATAGGAAAGACATTCCTGTGGAAATGGGGACAGTCCAATCATGGTTCATGTGCCTTTCCATTCCTGCATAAGGCATCCTTAAAGTTTCTAAGGGCGCTTAGTTCCCTAAGTCCCCAGTCTTTGGGCAGAGGTCACCCCAAATAACATACTGAACGAAGCCACATCAAGGCTTGCTCTCATTCAAAGATTCACAAAATGTGGAATGTAGAATTGGAGAGACCTTTCATCGTCTGGTCTGCCTTCCTATCTTTCCCGGTTGCCCACAGAGAAGACTGAGGCCAAAAGAAGAGCAGGTGACCCGTCATGGGGATGCTCACAGCCAGTTAGAGCCATCGGGGGCCTGGGGCACAAGGTGTTGGCTCTTAGTCTAAGACTCAAACTTTTTTATTTTAAAAGCCACGACCCACACTAATAAACCGAGGGGGTGTGCACCCCCTGCTGAAACAGAAGGCCACAAAATAATACTTACCTTCTGGTGTTTCCTAATCTACTCCATTTTATTTAAAAAAAAAAAAAAAGAGAGAGAGAGAGGTACAACCCAATAAATTGATTTTAAAACTCCCTGATAGATTGTGATGCATAGTTTAAAAACCACTGTTCTAAAACTTTCATTTTCATGATGTGTGTGCCCCGAATTAGAACAGAAGATGCTGGAAACAGAGTGCTGGGCATTGTGCATGGCCACAGCTTCTCCATGCGACTGCAGGCCACACGAAGAGCCAAGATGGTGGGAGTGTGTACCTCGAGGGGTAACTTCTCACCAAAGATCATGGCAGAGAAAAGACTGAGAACCCCGTGTGAAGAAATATGAACAGCCCACCCTGTCTTCTCAGAAATTTCCAGAGGGCAAAGCACCCACAAATATTGACTATGCAACAATAACACTCAGGAGAGACTTTGTTCTGCGTTGGAATCTTCTAAGCAGCACTTCTAAGGATCAAGGTCCTTTAGAGAACTTACCTAAGCGATCTTGCTATTTTTCTTGTGAGAAAGGAGGGAGTCTCATGTTTGGTCAGAGGGAGAGCAGGGCCAGATGAGGTGAGACCATCGAAGGGTCTTGATTGCTGAGCTTCCTTGTACTTGCATAACCTGACCTTACCTTACCTTAACCTTGCCCTGCCAGGTCCTTTTTTTATTTAAAATGTGGGTAGTGTATTCATTATGGATATTTTTGCATTGATTTTGATTGTAAAAAATATTGCCGTAGTATGTTATTTATCTGAACTATGAGTATTTTGGCATTCTCTTAACATCTGCGCCCAAGGTGAGTGTCTCACTGACCTCACCCTCGTCCTGGCCCAGGGTAAGAGGTATCTAGGTCAGTTCTAACTAACGCAAGCAAACCAGGAAGGATGAGAATCAGGCTTTTTAATCACAGCCTCTCCAATGACAATCGCATGAAGTGCCATGACTCAAACCATCATCCTATCCTACCAGTGACATTGCAGAACTAGCAGATTCCATCAGCGTAAGGCAACATTGGTAGGAACATCTCTCATACCTCTGCTGTGGTTAATGTTTCGCAGACCAGAAGGCACACACAAACCATTACTCCTGTTCTTCCTAGAAAAAGAGAGAAGTTCATTCACGAACCATTGTTCATGGTAGTATGTGGTCTAAAGACACCCTCAGAAATATTCAGAGGTCATTTTGGATGGGTTTTCTTTCACTCTGAAAGTGCCTGCTCAGAACATTTCTCCTGAGAAAGAGTCAAAGCTGTTCCACTGCTCTGAGGTCTGCCAGGAGCCCTTCGTGTTCGCGGGCGCGAATGAGCACGCGTTCCTGCGTGTAGTGCTCATGGTGCTGCGGCTGCAGCTGTGGGCTGCAGCCATCGGCCCAGGCAGCCGGCTCTGCCCCAGGGCTCTAGGCTGAAGCGCCACTCGCCAGGTAAGAGCTAATGACACACCCTGCTTTTCTCACAGCAATAAAAGAAGATGGCGAGAACCCAAAGCACCATCTGGCATTGGCAATACCCAGCATCCCTTCCATTTTAGTGAGAGTTTTTCAGTGTGTTACAAAGCATCTCTGAAAGTAGAGAACGGTCTAATGGATACTCATACACCGGGTCCCCAGATTCTATAATTATCATATTATATTGTTGTACTTGTTTAATTTCTCTCTCCTCTTCCCTCCCTTGTTCCCTCTCCCTCTTTCTTCCTCCTTTTCCTCCTCCCCTCTCTTCTGTAGAATTTTAAAACAAATGCTTGATTTCATGTCATGTCATACTCAAAGTCTCCTATGTTTTATTTCAATTTACATTTTTGTTCTGCCTTACAAACTTTAGTTAAAAAATATGTTGCTTTTTTTATTTCTACAATGGTCTGTAGCTTTTGTCTTACCAGTACATGCTGAACTTATTTTATGTAATTCCAAACTTATCCTTTTCACTTGATACACTGCAGATACCCACAGAATATTTCAACCCGTGGGACTAACAAAGAACTTGCCTACCACTAATGGGCTTGCAACTAATTTTTATGGAAGATAAAACTTGGTTCTACTCAACCATAGAGAGTAGTTTTAAAGTGTCATGTTTTCCTGAAAGTCAGTATGAAAAACCAAAAATGTAATTCTTTGTCAAAAACTTTGAATTTTGCTTAGATAACTCTTAAAAGCCTCAAGCTGAATGAGAGAAAACCTAACTCAACTTAACTTGGTTGGATTTACAAACAGCTTTAAAAAAAAAATCCACCCAAATCCATTTCTTTGTATCATTATACCATAAACATTTCAGGTAATTTTTGGTTTATGAAATAGCATTGCTGTTGGCTACTTTAACCTTAAAAGCTTCTTACAAAGTTTATGAAAAATCTTGAATAAAATTAAAGTGCTCTGACAGTTTCTACAGTTAAACACGGTTTATATTTTGGCTGATATTTTGGCAAATAAAAAGTGAAAACAAAAAGTTCTTTCTGCCTATTTTCTTTCCTTCTTTTCTTGTTTTCCTCCAGTCTTGAAGCTAATATTTAAAAACCACTGACACGGACTAATAGCAGTGTGTTTCTTGTTCTTATACTTAAATATATTTTTCTAATTTCTTTAGAAAGGGAGAAAAAAAATGTTTTTACCTCTTCCTCTCATGGAGTGAATTGCTACAACGTTTCGGTCGTCTTTAAGCAACCACCTGCGTACTTCTCGGGAAAATTCCAGCATCTCACTGATTTCAAATGTAAGATTTTTTAGTTGAATTAAAACACTTTCAAAAAAAGTTAAGCCCCATGTATCCAGCCCTCTTCTGACAGCCAACTTGGCATAACACTTACCACACAGTGGGCACATTGAGATTGGTAATCCTGATTCGGTGGACCCTATGGTGGAAGTTCTTAGGGTCATAATCCCTTTCATCTAAAATAAATGATACATATACCTAGTAAACATAGGAGACTATCCAGTTAAGAATAAGTTGTACTTTTCTATTAGAAAAAATTTATTCCCCTTTAAAAGCTTTCTGACTGGCTCCTGCTACACTAAAAGAAACTTAAGGGTCTCAAAAATATAAGGTAGTAGCAGTTTGTCCACCTCGAGTAACATAAGCCCAACTTTTCTGATTTGTCTAATAAGCCTTACTTTTAATTTCCTAGTGGGTTACCCATATTATGCTAGGGAAGGTAGATACCACAGAGCAGAAGCAAAAGTGGCCAACATATATGTTTGCCTCCTAAAAATGTCGAATATACAGGAAAAGGAAAAGTCAAGAGGAGGCTCCACCTCCTCTCCAGCCTCCTGCCTGACCCACAGGGCACTTGGCACCGGTGAGCTATCTTTTCCTACCAGATCAGGCCGGCACAAGACAGAGAGTTTTTAACTCACTTCCCAACACCACCAAAAGTGAAATGTAAAAACTGAATCATCTTCTTCTATGTAGTGAACTCTTTTCTCTCTAGAGTAGTAAAATATCTAGTCATGTACGTACCGCAAAGATTGTAGACTTGATAGTGATCTTCATGCTTGCTGTCTAGGAATTTCACGACTTCCTAAGAAAGATGGACACATGTCTTTCATACAGCTACATGGCACCAACACAACCCACTTTCTAGGAGTGACCTAAAATGGTTATTACCTTTATTCACTTGTCCCTTACTTAGCACCTTTTAGGGGAGATTCAGGAAGTACAAGGTTGTGTACATTCTAGGTCATATCTGACTCACTAATGGTTTTCAAATAACCCACAGAGTTGTGCTTCGTCACTCTGATTGGATCTGCTATAAATACACATGGCTTAAGCTGCAAGAATAGGAAATTAGATGCTTAACTAAAATGAATATGTGTGTGTGTGTGTGTGTACATGTATATACAAACAATCCGAATATATAAAACTTTTAAAATAAGAAATAAAGTGATTCTTTTTTAAAATACAGTTACTATTACCACAGTAATGCATTTTGGCAAACTTATCCATCTGAAACACACACACACACACAGGTGTGTGTGTCTGTACAACAAAAATGACTATTATTAAAATAGTACCCTCAGAACAATGTTTACTGGCTTAATATTGAGGAAAATTAAAGTTAAGTTATCAAAGTGATGAATTTGTTAATTGGTTAATCCCTGTCAAGTAAAAATAAATGAACAAACATTCTGAGTCTGTATAGTACAGGGGTGGGGAGGATAAATAGCCTTATATAGAAATTCGTAAGATCCTTTACACCAAAATAAAATCCAAATGGACTGAGGAACAAAATGTAAAAACTCACAAATAGCTCCAAGATAGTTAAGTGAACATTAGTCAATATAGCACTGAAAGTCTTACACACAAGAATCAGATTAAAAAAAAAAAAAAAAGGAAAGAAATAAAAAGCATCCAAATTGGAAAAGGAGAAATAGAACTGTTGTTATTGGCAGATGACAAGTACCATATAGAGAAAACTCTAAAGACTTCACCAGAAAACTATTAAAATTAATAAAATAATTCATTAACGTTGCAGGATACAGAACCAATATATACGTGTTTTGTATGTTACCTGTATTATGTACTATATTCATTATATGCATATTACATGTATTATGTAAGGTACATTATACAATACCTGTATAAAATGTTATTAAGAAAATCATAAGGAAAAGAAGACACCGCAAAGAGTACATCTTTAGGAGAATACTGCTGTCTCTGGGCCAATAATAAATATATGGCCCATCAGCGGCTGGGGAAAAACAGAGCATTTTTCAGATGAAGCCCCTCACCTCTATGGGGTTCCCGTGGGTGCACTGCTCACCAGAAGCCGGGAAGGACATGGCAATAATTCGATCTGGAAGTCAAAACAGTCACTGCTGAGGATGTCATTAGAGATGTCAAACAATATATGAGAATTTAATTTGCATGTAACCAGACTTTTTAAAAGAAAAAACTTTCAGGATTGCAAATGATGGAAAGAAAGCTAAGTAACCCTCAGGATAATTATATTAAGTTATCCAGGGCGATGGCCATAAACTCCCATGTGTTCCCAGCTCAGCTGATTCCAGCCAAATGGAACACATTTGCATTGGCCTCAGTCTGGAGCTCTCCCTGTGGTAGGAATTTATTTCTTGTTTAAACACCAAAGGAAAATGAGAGATCTGGGCTCGGCTCCAGTGATGGTGGGAGCTCCCAGGGTGCTTTGCAGGACTCCTGACTCAGTAAGCTGGTATCTACAAAGCAGTGACCTTTATCTCTGCGGTTCTAGGGGAAAAAAAAAAAAAGTTTATCTGGGATACTTGGGACCCAGAATAACTAGTGGACTTTAATAAATTCTAAACCCAACAAATGGCTCTGGCTGATGTGGCTCAGTGGGTTGGGCCTCATCCCGCAAGCTGAGGGGTGTGGCCGATTGATGTTTTTCTCTCTCCCTTCCTCCTTCTCCTTTCTCTAAAAATAAATAAATAAAATCTTTAAAAAAAATAATAAAAAAACAAATGGAGTCAGCTGAAAATCCATTCAACTTCCTGTACTGTAACCAAGTAGTCCTGGTTTGAAATGACAATAAAAGGAATTGCCAGGGTTAAGCTACAAATGGGCCACACTGCCAGAGTGATGATATACCTCTTCCCAGATAAAGACTACTTCGAAAGAACATGACTTAGACAAGACAAGAATAAAATAAATACTTAATTACTTACACACACGGAAAATGTAAAATTAATATAAGTACATCAACAGTTAAACTTCACAAACCAGTGATATAAGTGAGGTTTAAGTCAAATCCATCTTTCTTGTAGCGTTCTTTGTTTTCTGAAACCTGAACATTTAAAACAATCATTAATTTGTAAGTTATAAATCAACACAAGCATAGAGGTTCTATAAGTATTTATAACTCTTGCCAGTATTTCCTAAAACACAGCATTTTTTTCTGAGCGCCCACTCACCTTTCTGTTTGGGTCCTCAAAACGTCTTTCTTGATGCACCAGGTGATAAACTTTCACCAGAATGATAAGTCGTAGATATCGAGTTAAAAGGAGTGATCTAACAATAAATTAGAAAGATTCATTTTTGCTGCAGAAACAGGATTTTGTCAATCTGAACGAAGTCTAGAGCTGTGGTGCTAAACCAGGGGTAATTTTGCAACCATTCCCTGTCCCCCGCCCGAGCTTCCCACCCATCCACCTAGGGGACATTTGGCAATGTCTGGAGACACTTTTGATTGTCACAACTGTGTGTAAGGGGGTGTCACTTGCATCTTGTGGGTAGAGGCCAGGAATGATGTTAAACACTAATATGCAGGACCCTCCCCGCAGCAAAGACCTATCGGATCCTGAATATCAATCGTGCGCAAGTGGAAAAACTCTGAGTTAGAAAAAGAGTTGTACGATGAACACCTAGAATGTGTGGATTTCACTTCTGTGGCTTAAGATGAGTATTTTCCAGGCTTTTCCCCACCCATACAAACGGAGGGTTCTTGTTCACTTTTGTTCCTTCCATCATAACAGAGGTTCACTGCAGCGGCTAACACACCAGGCAGGCAGCAGGTGGGGATGCTTCCTAAGTGCGCTAGAGAGCGTGAGACTGACTCAGTGGGTCTCGAATGGGGCCGGGGATGTTGTTCTTCCATTTTTAGCAGCTCTTAGGTGATGTTGAGGTTGCCTGTCAGAGGACCATTCGGCCTCCGGTTATTCTCAAACAATTCTCGCAGTCTATCAAACAATGTCAAGTTTCGTCGGAGCCTGAATTGAAGTCCAGGGAAGAGGGAGTGGGGAAAGAAGCAAGCTACCTGATGAATGAATAAGCCTAGCAAGTGCCACCCAACATCTACAGCCCAGGACACATTTGCTCTTGTTTCCCTCATTGCCAGAGAAAGAAGAAAAAAAGCCACAGCGTTTCCTAATCTCAGACTGTTCTAACTTTGCCTCAACTTTCTTCAGTTTCCTGTTCCACTTGCTCTGTTTCAGACAATCATCCTTAGGGTCACTCAAATGCTGCATATGTTCAAATCAATATTCCCTTTTAGAAAAACCTAGGAATTTCATGTGTCAGGAATTTGTGATTGAGGCTCACACTCTAATATAGTGGGAATTTAAAAATGTGGGGTAGTTGAAGTTAGTACAAGAGGCAAAGCCCCAGTTTCTTCTTTGGGAGTTCCATCTTCTTCATTCAGCAAAAAGGGCTTTGTGGTGTGTACCCTTCAGTCCTTCAGTTTCCAAACAGGTGGAAATGTACCATTTGCTTTTCAAACGGCTTGTCTGGCACAGAATCAGGAGCTCAGAGTTTAAAAGATTACACAAGATGAAAGCCGCAGCAAATGAAGACAATAAAGAACGTCTTTAAGAGAAGTGAATCATATGTTTCTTACGGGAGGTCGTGTTTAAAAATCTTCAAGTCAGAACAAAGAAAAATTAAATTAAATGCTAGACTCCCCAGAACAATCACAGCATCCATATTATTAATTGCATCAGAAAAATATCGTCGTATTCTGTAATATAAAAAAAAAAAAAAGAAAGAAAGAAATATGTGTATGCCTCCCAAGAAGAGATAGGAATATTTTTAAGAATACAAATTATCTGATTCAGCAACCCTCCCCCCGCAATTCCACTTTAATAAATTATTTAGAATTCATTTTCTAAACTAGACTAAGGGGACAAATTTCACATTCATTATTTTATACCTACAGATATACAACAAAAACATCAATATGGCAACTTAAGTACAGCGTGAGATGTAACAAAATGATTGAACATGAGGTCAGCATTGCCCTCAGGTGAGTGCCGGAGGAAGGGGGGATGTTTGGCAGTGCCATTGGGCCATGGGAGCAGAACATGACACAGTTTTAGAAATCTGGGGCTGTGAAGAATGAACAAGAGGAGCTTGTGAGATGGAGAGGAGTCCACCACTCTGGTCTGGAACTTGTCACCTGGCCTTGTGCCCCCAGGGGCAGCCCTGACCAAAGCTGGACTTCCAGCCATGGCTCTTCCCTCCCCAAACTGGCTGCTTCAGCCATGGGCGCTGCTACTCTGGGGGAAGCCCTCTTGGGTTCTGGGCAGTCCTTCCAGCCTCAGAGCCACCTGGGAGTGGGCCACTGCCCTTCCTTCAGAGGCATGAGGCTAGCTCAGTGGGAAAGGACTCGGGTGCCTTCTGAAATGCCCTGGGTGCAGCGAGGCTGGCGATTTCGGTCCCTGACCCCCACGGCAATGCAGCTCCAAGCCTTGGCTCACTCCGTGAACCTTCTCAGAAAGCCAGCCAGCTGAGAAGGTCAGCTGCCGCCTCCGGGCCAAGCCTCGCTGCCTCAGGTCTCTCGTGGGCCCTAACAACGGTTTTTATTGTAACTGAGGTAGGCGTTTGGTGGTGGTCTGTTACTGAGTATTTACTATACTGTCAGCTTTTATTTAGATGCAATTATTAACAAAATATTAGTAGTTAAACAAATCTGTCACATACATGGTCCTCTCAATTGGCATGTAAATACATTCCTGTCTGGCCCCATTTTGTAGACCCTAAGGGGTTTTATTTTTTATTTTTACCTGTTGAAGAAAGCATCTAGAATACACTGTCAGAGACCAGAAGGCCAGTCACAACAATATTAAAAGCCGAAGCTAGTAGAAAGTGGAGTTTGGACTGTTGTTTCTCTTGTGGACCATGACCTCCAGGACACTTATTTTAATGAAGAGGGACACGTTTGGTTGGGGTGACCTGGCCATTATTAGGGATGCTTTTCATTGTGGTGCAGAGTAACTTTATGTGCTTGTAGAAAAATTAATCAAACTTACCCTTTGACGTATACTCGAAGAAGAATATCCAGGAGCAAAAAGAAACTAACAGATAAAGAAACTGAACAAGTTTCCACAGGAATATCTATTGACTGATCAGTGGAAAGGAGGTTGTATATATCCAAAATGACCATCGAAATTCCAAGTAGTCTACAACAAACACATAGATCAATAGAATCAAAATAAAGGGATGTTCACCTCTACAGTTAAACTACACTTAGACCAATAACCTGATAGGAAAATGTCATTCTTTAGGATTAAACCATGCAGTGGTAGGAAGAACTACATTGCCTTGGAATCTGAAAAGTTATTGTTTTCACCCAATAGAAGCCGTGTTGGGAAAACAGCATCCCCACCAGACCACTGGATACTGTTGTGGCCTTTCCTCGGGGACACATCAGGTCAGCATTCCAAATCAGAATAGGCAGATGCAATTAAGATTACATGTATTCACTTGTAAACTCTTCTTAAAATTTGAGAATTTTTTAGGGGCTTCTACTAATTTCTCATAATAGTTAAAACCTCATTAATCTTGATAACTTTATAGAATTTAGTATTAAAAACCAAGTTAAATCGTGGCTAATATAAGCCCTTAAAAGACCACATGGGCTGATAAGATTTTGTATCCATGAGATTTTACATATTAATGGATGCTTTGAGAACAAGCCTGGGTACATGAGAAGAAATTCAATTTCATAAATACATACATAATTGAACTCTAAAGTACCTCCTAAGCCATTCTCTCATATATTTTATTCATTTTTCATCTTTTTTTGCTTTTGTTTTTTTAATTGAATTCATTGGGGTGACATTGGTTAATAAAATTATATAGGTTTCAGGCATACAATTCTATAACACATCATCCATATACTGTATTGTGTGTTCATCACCCCAAGTCAAGTCTCCTTCCCTTAGACATTTTGTACAGATTAAAATATTATAAATTTAAGAGGAAACAAGTATATTGTGTGAATCTGTATTATAGTATGAAATCTTACTATCATATCAGGAAGAAGCCTAAGTAGAACACTTCCATAATTAAAGAGTAATTCTAGACAAATAAACACATAATTATAGAATGTGAAAATGAATGCTTCATTATTCTTACTTTCACAGATAAAGAATATATTAATATTTTACTATTAGACTTAGGTAAATAGCATTTCTTTGCAATACTTAATGTTCAGCTTAAATTAAAATTCCAAGAATTGTATTACATTATAATAAATGGCACAGGGACTATTAGCAACATACTGACAGAAATGTTTCTTTTCCTTCCAGATCCTTTTTCATTAAAAATATTGATATTGAGTGTTACACATATTTATCATTTAAAAAGGAGATAATTGTCCTTTTCTAGGGTTTCACATACCTGAATAGCAGGGATGAAATAATTGAGTCCACAAATCTCTTCATCTTGTGGCTGCAAAAGGAATTGAAAATCAAATCCCAGAATTCTCAAGTTTATCACAGATTTCTTCTAACGCATCATATGAATTTAACCAGTGAACAAAGGCCTTTATAAATATAATTCCTTAAGAATTCTTCAAGCGTTTCAAAACAAAATGTTTTTCACTAGTCACTAAACTTGTCACCTTTCTGCCTCATGATTAGTTTCATTCACACATGGAATATACATGAACCAAACACTAAACTTTGGATGCTTGGCAACATTTCTCTTGCCTGCAAAGCCCCAACCACAACCTTATAGCAATATAAAACTTGGAGTCACCAACTAAACACCAGAGCTTGGAGACAGAAGAGAAGAGAGGAAGAGACCTGGGTTCCAGCTCTCTCATTAATGAGCTGTGGGGTCCTGGGCAAGCCCTCAAACCTTGCAGACCTCTTTGCACAGCAACAAAATAAGGGACTGCAGGGACCAGTAGGGAGTAAATGACACTCTTGTCTTGCCACACTCATCTCTTGAAACAAAACACTCCCATATGAATGCAACAGTTAACGAGAGTCACATTCGGGTTGGCAAGGACACTCTGGAGGTAATAAGTTTTAGGAAGTTCCAAGTCAAAGGAGAAACACCTAGCAACTGGGCTCCTTCCATAAACAGGAGGAGAAGCCTGTTTGATGGAGCCTCTGGTCACACCTCATTTTACCCTATGGCTGGAGACAAGGTAGCCATTGGGAAGCAATTTCTTGCTCTGCTGATGCCTCCAACAGGGGACCCAAATTTCAGCCCAAGTGGAAATGATTCTGAGGCCGTGCTCACAGCTTGCACCAAAGGCTGGAGAATGGAGAAGAAATAAATGCCAATTTTGCCCTACCACTGGGCCAAGCTCCATTGCAGAATATGTATAGCTAATAGTCAGACAAGTAGCCTATCCACTGTCATAATAATAAAAGAAGTAATGTCAAGTTGTTTTCTGATAAAAATTAGAAGAAAACTGGTAGCAAACTTGGTGATTAAGGCAACATTAAGATCACCCGCAGTCTAGCACCACCCTAAATGCTGTAGAAAGGTATTAAAGACCAGGTCAATATCAGGATTCTAAATGGCCAAGAAACCGTGATGTCTACGTGACAGCGCAACCATGCCAGCTACTGAGAGCTACCCAAGACTGTGAGGTTCTGACCGTGGAAAAGAGAGGTAAGGCAAATGAGAATTGGATTACAGTTCCTACAGGTTCCAATCCTACACAAGTTTACATCATTTGAACTCCTTACCTTTCATACTAACTGAGAATTTTTTCATTGGCTTGTAAAGTAACCCTGTAGCCCCATTGGGCTCTCATGGCTGCTGGCTTCCCTCTTTCCTTGACTTAATTTGATGAAGTATGCACTTGTAGATCAGTGGACAATTAACTACACATCTGGGGGTGGGGGGGTTGTTTGTTTTGGCACCACTTCCCTGAAATTTTTTGTTACCTAGAGTTGTGGCTGCATCGAACATGTAATTTGGAACACATACTGATATTTTCTCAAAACTCTAGTTTTTTAATAAGGAGAATAGGGCTTATGATATAATACCTATGATATAATACCTACTGAGAGATGTTGTCCTAAAGATGTGGAGAAAGGTCTAAATAAGTGCAAGTGGCTTGGCCAACTGCCTGCCGTAGAGTAAATAGTTAATAGATGCTCATTGCTGTCATCACCATTAACCATTCCAACCATCTGGCATACTCTAGGACCCATAATGAAAGAGGTCATAGAAAAGGAAATTCATGGGTAACTTGAAGAACTATTTTTATTCATCAGTTTCCCTTTTCACTTGCATGGAATCTTTGTGAAGACACCAACAAATTGCAACAGTGACCACTTCAGATCCTCTTCAGCACTACTCACTCTCCAGCAGTGACATGATATTTGTGTGGTTCAACAACTGGCTAAGCAAGAAGCAGCATAAGAAAGTCTCATGAAGATGTCTGTAGTTCAGACATGCAGTTTTTAGAATGTATTATTTCCCTGCCATAAATACATGTTAAAAATGTCTTCAGACCAATGCAATAGAAAGAACCTTCAGTGAGATTATGCAGAAACAAGTCCCAATTAATAAAATTCAAAATTTAACATCCTTTTATGACAAAAACTCTCACCAAAGGGGATACAGAAGAAACATCTTAACATAATAGAGACTGTAGAAGACCAATCCGCAGCTCGTAACATCATACTCAATGGTAAAAGCTGAAAGGTTTTTCTCTAAAATTGTGAACAAGACAAGGATGTCCACTATCACCACTTCTATTCAACATAACATTGGAAGACCTAGTCAGAGCAATCAGGTAACAAAAGAGAAAAAGGCATTCAAATAATAAATAAAGAAGTGAAATTATTATTTGCAGATGACATGATACTATATATAGAAAGCCCTAAAGACTCCACCAGAAAACTATTAGAACTCATGAGTGAATTTGGTAAAATTGCAGGATACAGAATCAATGTGCAAAAATTTGTTGCATTTCTATACACCAAGAACAACAATCAGAAGGAAAAATTAAGAAGAGTCCCATTTACTACTGTATCAAAAAACATATAATACCTAGGAATAAATTTAACCAAAGGACTAAGAGACCTGTATTTAGAACACTGTAAGAAAATGAAGAAAGAAACACAAAATGGTACAATGAGTGGAAGGATGTCCTTTGCTCAGGGATTGAAAGAATTAATATTGTTACAAAGTCCTTACTACATAAAACAATATACAGATTTGATGCAATCCCTATTAAAATACCAATGCCATTCATCTCAAAATTGGGAAAACTAATCCAGTAATTCATATGAAACCACAAAAGTCCCCAAATAGGCAAAGAAATCTTGAAAAAGAACAAAGCAGGAGGTATCACACTTCCTGATGTCAAACTATACTATAAAGCTACAATAATAAAAAGCATGGCACTGGCATAAAAATAGACATATAGATCAATGAGAGAGAAAACCAAACACTCTAATTGAAAAATGGCGAGAAGAGCTAAAGAGACAATTCTCTAAAAAAGACATACAATGGACACCAGATACAGGAAAAGATACTCAGCATCACTAATCCTTAGGGAAATGCACATTAAAAAAACAATAAGGTATTACTTCACAATCGTCACAATGGCTTTCATCAATAGATCAGCAAATAAGAAGTACTGGGAGGATGTGGAGGAAAGGGAACCTGCATATATTGCTGGGGGAATTGTAAGTTATTTCAGCCATTGTGCAAAACAGTACAGAGATTTCTCCAAAAATTAAAAACAGAGGGGACATATAATCTGGCAATTCCACTTCTCGGTAGTTACACAAAGAAAACAAAAACACTAATTTGAAAAGAGATACACACTGCCATGTTCATTGCAGCATTAATAGGAATAGCTAAGATATGGAAGAAACCGAGATATACATTAATAGATGAACAGATATATACACACAGTGAAATGTTATCCAGCAATTAAAAGAACAAAAGGAATAAAATCTAGCCATTTACAACAACATGGATAAACCTAGAGGGCATCATTCTAAGTGAAATAGTCGGACCCAGAAAGACATATCCTGTATGATTTCACTTATGTGTGGAATGCAAGAAAATAAAACAAATGAATGAACATAACAAAACAGAAACCCTCACAGCTATAGAGAACATGCTGTCGGCTGCCAAAAAGAAAAGGGACAGAGCGTGGAAATTTTAAAACTCAAAATAAATAAATAGATAAATAAATAAATGAATAAATATACTTCCTAAAAAAAGAACTTTTCACAATCTTCGCAGAAGCTCGAGGAAGCCCTATGGTCTCCACAGAGATACCCACAAGTATCTAGAGCAGAGGATGATAAACTATGGCTTGTGGGCCAAATCTAGACTGCCAGATAAGCTGGGAAGTCATATTTTATGAGAATACACCCATTCCTACACATTTTATCTACTCTGCTCTCACACTATTATGTCAGGGTCAAATAGCTGAGACAGACACTCAACACATGACCCAAAAAGTTAAAAATATTGACTATCTGACCCTTTTAGGAAAAAGCTGACCAACTCCTGTCCTAGGTAATGAAAGTCTTTCTTCTCATATGGTTCTCTCTTTAAACAAATAAACAAATGAACAAATAAAATGCAAATGAGAAAAAAATTTAATCAGCAAAACATGTGCATTTTCGCTATCAGTCCCATTGGCTCACAGATACAATCCACAAAACTAGGAACCAGAATATACATACAGCAAAAGTGAAAAAGGAACAAAATTGAAGGGTAAGTAGCATTCTGTGTTTCACCATTAAAAAAGAGACTATAATAAGATTATGCCCTACTAAGGATATGTTCACATTTTTCAAAAGAGAACATTTAATCGTGATGAACATTTTTTAACCCTACATTTCTGTAAATTAAATTAGAAGGATTTATCATATATCATTCCCTCTTAAACATTTTGATAACCTTGCCATATTTTCCATTTTTCTCTTGCCTCAGCTATGATCCCACAGATAAGAGACCCATCAATGGTTCCCTCCTTAAAAACTTCAAGCTTACTTACTCAGTTATTTTACGTTTCTGAACATCTGCATACACATAATCAATCTTGGAGAGTTTTTCTTTTTCACTGGAAATACCAACAAAGACAAAAACTATCATTAGAGGTTGCTTACAATGAAGAGTGATGTGATAGATTTACTTCAACAACAAGAATTCCTTGATCAAAATATACAGGGTGGAGAAAATGTAGGTTTACCGTTGTTCATATGGAAAATGGTATAATAATTAATAAATAATAATACAAGAATTAACTCTGTGTTTTACATTTGTAAGCCTACTTTTGCCCCACCCTGTATAGTAAGCATGACTTAGCTTAAAGGAAGTGCTAACTTTTTAGAAATAATTATAAATCATTGCACAGAAAGTTCAGATTGCCACGGATAATTCTGAGGCTGAATTTCTCCACACGGTGCCCTCTCAGTATATACCTCACCTTTTACTGGTGGTTTCTTCATCTGTTTCTGATATTATTTCATCTGAGTCAACTCTAAGGAATTAAGAACATATATGTTTAGACTCTCAGTGACTTCATCTATTACACTTCTGTTTGAAATTAGTTACAAGTAGTCTTCAATTGTAAACAGGTTGAACTCTAAAAATAATTTCTAAATGAGTAATTTGAAAACCAGAATTTCCATTTTCCCTCAAAATCAGGCTTTATACTCTTGTAACACAAATCTTATGGTGGTCAAAATTCCGAATTAACCAACAAAAAGACAGTTCTTTATGCTGTTAAGCCCAACTCTCAATGTAACTAACTGCCTTGAAGTTGAGTTTACTTCAAAATTCAACATCAGTTTATGGGTTCACATCACTCTAGCCTCTTCTAATTTCCTGATTATCAATCCCTCCACAGCCCTCTTACTCTTCAGGTAACATGTAGGTCTTTTTCTGTTCCTCAGTTCGGTTTTAATGACTGCAAGTCTGCATCAAGGTCTCCCTCCAATATCACATTCATTTTACATTTGCGACTCCAGCTCTACATGGTAACAGAGCACTGGAGGATGAGGGGCAAAGCCAAAGTCTATTAGCTCCAGTGTTTTCTGATCCCTATCCACTGTTAGCTCCTCCTCGGTGCTGACAGGGTTCTCTCCTCTAGGGTCTAGTGCCTCCACAGAGATGTCGATGACTTGTCTAGAGCAGGGGATGATAACTAAGGCTTTTGGGCCAAATCTAGACTGCCAGATATTTTGGGGAGTCAAGTTTTATTGGAATACACCCATTCATACCCATCATGTCTACTCTGCTCTAACACTATCATGTCAGGGTTGAGTAGTTGAGACAGACACATGAAGCTGAAAACATTAACTAAATGGCCCTTTTTGGAAAAGCTGACCAACTCCAGTTCTAGGTAATGAAAGTCTTTCTGTTCATATGGTTCCTAATTTAAAACAAATAATAAAGTGAACAAATAAAATTCCAATGAGCAAATTTAATAAGCAAAACATGTGCATTTTTGCTATCACTTTTATTGGCTCACAGATACAATCCATAAAACCAGCAAACAGAATATATATCCAGGAAAAATGAGAAAGGAACACAATTGAACAGTAAGTGACATCCTGCGTTTCTCAATTAAGAAAGAGACTGTACTGCTTCACTGCCTCCTGAGATTCAAAAGTATGGCTGAACTAAGTGGCTTCATTGGCAAAGCATGAGGTGGTCTTTTGGCTTCACTCTGAAACTGGATTCTCTTTTTTATCTTCATGGTTTAGACAGATAGGGCCCAGAGGTCTGAGATGGGGTAAACCTAAAATATCCCCTTCAGCCCAAACTAAGTATACTGGGCAAAAGGGTTTGGGGCAGGTGTGACGTCCCTTGCACACCTTCCCCCAAAGAAGTCATTTTTTTCCCTAATGTGGGACATTGAAAAATTAATCCCTGACTTTTTTAATCTAGTGGCTATGCATTGAATGATGCCTTTTTACCCTGGTGCCAAATCTGTTGCCCCCAGAATACAAAAAGGATGCCAGCCTGTTAAACCAAGCACACCGTTGTCCGGGGACAGCCAACTGACCTGGAGTGTGCAAGATCCTTCCCCGTGTGGGAAGACAACACTCCCCACCAAGCCCAACTCTTATTAGGGATTTCTGGAACCAAGGGTAGGTAAGACAACGATCATGTGCAACTTGAAGCATCTAGAGAAGCACAAGACCTTCACCCATTCCCCTTTATAAGATTTAAAAGGGTCTGAAGTCTGAGGAAGACATTGTTATTTCTATTGTTATTAAAAAAATAATTAATTAATTTAAAAAAAGAATAATATAGGTAAGCGTGAAGCCAAAGAAGTTATATGCAAGACCTATGGACATGAACTAAGAGGGGTGGGATTGCTGTGGCATCTGGGGTACTGGGCAGAGGGGAACAAAGGGGAAAAAATTGGAACTCTTGTAACAGCATGATCAAAATAATATACTTTAAAAAAAAGAAAGAGACTATAATAAAGTTACACTCTACTAAGGATGTGTTCATATTTTTCAAAATAGAATATTTAATCATGATAAACAATCTTAATGCTACTTTTCTGTCAATTAAATTAGAATGACTTATTGTACCATTTCCTCTCAAATATTTTGATAACCTGCCATACTTTTCCCTTTTCTTCTTCCATTCGCTATGATCCCACAGATGAAAGACCCATCAATGGTTTCCTCCTTCCAAACTTCAATCTTACTTACACATTTGAATTGATAATGTCAACATCTTCATCCTCATCATCAAGTTCTGATTGACTGGAACTACCAACGAAGACAAAAACATAACATTAGAGGTCTTTTACAACGAAGAGTGATTTGATCAACTTACCTAATAAGGAAGAATTCCTTGATCAAAATATACAGGGTGGAGGAAATGTAGGTTTACCATTGTTCATACAAAAAATAGTACAATAATTAGTAAATAATAATATAAGAATTAACTCTGTCTTTTACATTTGTAACCCTACTTTTGCCCCACCCTGTATAGTAAGCATGCCTTAGCTTAAAGGAAGTGCTAACTTTTTAGAAATAATTATAGATCATTGCACAGAAATTTCTGGTTGCTACATATAATTCTGAGGCAGAATTTCTCCACACGGTGCCCTCTCAGTATATACCTCACCTTTTACTGGTGGTTTCTTCATCTGTTTCTGATGTTAATCCCTTTGGGTCAGTTCTAAGGAATTAAAAACATATATGTTTAGACTCCCAGTGACTTCATTTATTACACTTCTGTTTGACCTTAGTTACAAGTAGTCTTCAATGTGTAAGCTGGTGGACTCTAAAAACGATTTTTAAATGAGTAATTTAAAAACCAGCATTTCCATTTCCCCTCAAAATCAGACTTTATACTCTTGTCACGAAAATCTTAGGCCTGTCAAAATTCTTAATGAATCAAGACAAATACAATTCTTAATGCTGTTAAGCTTAACTGTCAAGTGTAACTAACTGCCTTGAGTTTGAATTTACTTCAAAATTCAGCTTCAGTTTATGGGTTCGCATCGCTCTAGCCTCTTCTAATTTCCTGATTATCAAGTCCTTCCACAGCCCTCTTACTCTTCAGGTAACATATAGGTCTTTTTCTGTTCCTCAGTTGGGTTTTAATGACTGCAAGTGTGGGTCAAGGGCACCCTCCAATATCTTGTTGATTTTACATTTGCGACTCCAGTTCCGGATGGTAACAGAGCTCTAGGGAATGAGGTGCAGAGCCAAAGTCTATTAGCTCCAGTCTTTTCTGCTCCCTATCTACTGTTATCTCTTCCTCAGTGCAGACAGTGTTCTCTCCTCTAGGATCTAGGGTCTCCAAAGAGATGTTCTTGAGTTGTCTAAAGCAGGGATAATAAACTATGGCTTGTGGGCCAAATCTAGACTGCCAGATAATCTGGGAAAGCATGTTTTATCAGAATACGCCCATTCATACACATCCTGTCTACTCTGTTCTCACAGTATCATGTCAGGGTCAGGTATTTGAGACAGACACTTAACAGGTGACCCACGAATTTGAAAATATTTACTATCTGACTCCCTTTGAAAAGCTGACCAACTCATGTTCTAGGTAATTAACGTCTTTCTGTTCATATGGCTACTTCTTTAAAACAAATTTTAAAAAATGAACAAATAGAATTCCAATGAGCAAAGAAACTTAATCAGCAAAACGTGAGTAAGTATGCTATCAGTCCCATTGGCTTACAGATACAACCCACAAAACCGGGAACTAGAACATATAGCTGGGAAAAATGAGAAAGGAACACAATTGAAGGGTAAGTAGATTCTGCATTTCTCTATTGAGAAAAAGACTGTACTGCATCACTGCTTCCTGAGATTCAAGAGTTTGGCTGAACTAAGTGGCTTCATTGGTGAAACATGAGGTGGTCTCTGGGCTTAACTTTAAAACTGCCTTCTTTTTTTTTTTAATCTTTATGGCTTTGCCAGGAAGGGCCCAGAGGTCAGAGATGGGGGGAGGGGACCTAAAATATTCCCCTCAGCCCAAACTAAGTATAGTAGGCAAAAGGGTTTTGGGCAGGTGTGACGTGCCTTGCACACCTTCCTCCAAAGAAGCCTTTTATATCACTAATGTGAGACATTGGAAAATTAATTCCTGCCTTTTGTCATCTAGTGGTTATGGATTGAATGATGCCTTTTAACCCTGTTGCCAAATCTGTTGGCCCCCGAATTCAACAAGGATGCCAGCCTGTTAAGCCAAGCACACCATTGTCCGGGGACAGCCAACTGACCTGTAGTCTGCAAGGTCTTTCCGCATGGGAGAAGGCCAAACTCCCCTCCAAGCCCCAATCTTATTAGGGATCGCTGGAACCAAGGGTGGGTAGGACGATGACCATGAGCAGCTTGAAGCAACTAGAGGAGCACAAGATCTTCGCCCATTCTCCTTTATAAGAATATAAAGGGTCTTAAGTCTGGGGGGGGGGTTGTTATTTTTATTTTTATAAAAAATTAATTAAGTAACTTTTAAAGAAAGAATAATATAAGAAAGCGTGAAGCTAAAAAATTTATATTCACAAATTATGGACATGAACTAAGAGGGTTGGGATTCTGGGGGAAGTGGGGTACTGGGCAGAGGGGAGAAAAGGGGAAAAATTGGAAATATTGTAACAACATAATCAATAAAATATACTTAAAAAAAGGAAAGAGACTGTAATGAAATTACACTCTACTAAGGATATGTTCACATTTTTCAAACTAGAACATTTTATCGTGATGAAGAATTTTTAATGCTACTTTTCTGTAAATTAAATTAGAATGATTTATTTTGTACCATTCCCTCTCAAACATTTTGAAAACTTTGCCATATTTTTCCATTTTCTTCTTGCCTCAGCTATGATCCCATAGATAAGAGACCCATCAATGGTTTCCTCCTTAAAAAAATTCAAGCTTACTTACATAGTTACTTTACGTTTCTTAACATCTGCATATATAGGATCAAGGCTGGAGTGTTTTTCTTTTTGACTGGAAATACCAACAAAGACAAAAACATATCATTAGAGGTTTCTTACAAAGAAGAGTGATGTGATCTATTTACCTCAACAACAAGAATTCTCTGATCAAAATATAAAGGGTGGAGGAAATGCAGGTTTACCATTGTTCATATGGGAAATAGTACATTAATTAGTGAATAATAATTCAAGAATTAATTCTGTGGTTTACGATTGTAAGCCTAATTTTGCCCCACCCTGTACAATAAACATGACTTAACTTAAAGTAAGACTTAACATTTTAGAAATAACTATCGATTATTGCACAGAAATTTCTGGTTGCCACAGATAATTCTGAGACAGAATTTCTCCACACTGTGCCCTTCAGTATATCCTCACCTATTATTGGTTGTTCCTTCACAGACTACTGCTGTTAGTTCTTCTGGGTCATTTCTAAGAAATTGAAAACATATATATTTAGACTCCCAGTGACTTTATGTATTACACTTTTGCTTGAAATTAGTCACAAATAGTCTGCAATATGTAAACTGGTTTAACTCTAAAAACTATTTCTAAATGAGTCATTTGAAAACCTGCATTTCCATTTTCCCTCAAAATCAGGCTTTATAGTGTTGTCATGCAGATCTTAGGCCATTCAAAATTCCTAATGAATCAAGACAAAGACAATTCTTTATGCTGTGAAGCCCAACTCTCAAGTGTAACTATCTGCCTTGAGTTTGAATTTACTTCAAAATTCAGCTTCAGTTTATGGGTTCCCATCGCTCTAGCCTCTTCTAATCTCCTGATTATCAAGTCCCTCCACAGCCCTCTTACTCTTCAGGTAGCATGTAGTTTTTTTTCTGTTCCTCAGTTGGGTTTTTAAGACTGCAAGCCTAGGTCAAGGACTTTCTCCAATATTTAGTTTTTACATTTGTGACTCCAGCTCTGGATGTTATCAGAGCTCTAGGTAATGAGGGACAGAGCCAAAGTCTATTAGCTCCAGTCTTTTCTGCTCCCTATCTACTTACTTCCTCCTTGGTGCAAACAGGATTCTTTCCTCTAGAGTCTACTGTCTCCACAGAGATGCCCATGAGTTGTCTAGAGCAGGGGATGATAAACTATGGCTCATGGGCCTCATCTAGATTGCCAGATAATCTGGGAAGTCGTGTTTTATTAAAATACACCCATTCATACACATCCTGTCTACTCTTCTCTCTCACTATCATGGCAGGTCAAGTAGTTGAGACAGACATTCAACAGGTAACCCATAAAGTTGAAAATATTTACTCTCTGGCCCTTTTCAGAAAAAGTGACCAACTCCTTTTCTAGGTAATGAAAGTCTTTCTGTTAAAATGGTTCCTTCTTTAAAACTAATAAAAAAATGAACAAATAAAATTCCAATGAGCATAAAAATATATCCAGCAAAACACGTGCACATATTCTATCAGTCCCAATGCCTCACAGATACAATCCACAAACCAGGAACCAGGACATATATCTGAGAAAAATGAGAAAGGAACATGATTGAAGGGTAAGTAGATTCTGTTTCTCTATTAAGAAAGAGACTGTACTGCATCGCTGCCTCCTGAGACTCAACAGTTTGGCTGAACTAAGTGGCTGCATTGGTGAACAATGAGGTGGTCTGTGAGCTTCACTTTAAAACTTGTTTCTCTTTTTTATCCTTATGGATTGGACAGAAAGGGCCCAGAGGTCTGAGATGGGGGAAACCTAAAATATCACCCTCAGCCCAAACTATGTATAGTGGGCAAAAGGGTTTTGGGCAGGTGTGACGTCCCTTACACACCTTCTTCCAAAGAAGCCTTTTTTTCCCCCCCTAATATGTGACATTAAAAAAATTAATCCCTGCCTTTGTCATCTTGTGGTTATGAATTGAATGATGCCTTTAAACCCTGTTGCCAAATCTGTTTCCCCCAGAATTCAACAAGGATGCCAGCCTGTTAAATCAAGCATGCCATTGTCCAGGGCAGCCAACTGACCTAGAGTCTGCAGATTTTTCCCCTTGGGGAAAGGCCACCCTCCCCTCCACAGCCCACTCTCCTTAGGGATTTCTGGAACCAAGAGTATGTAGGACAATGGCCATATGCAGCTTTAAGGAGCTAGAGCAACCCATTCTTCTTTATAAGATCATAAAGGGTCTGAAGTCTGGGTGTGGGAGGAATTCTTATTTCTATTTTTATAAAAAAATAATTAATTAATTTTGAAAAAAAGGAGCAACCAGGTGAGCGGGTAGCTAAAGAAGTTATATGCACGACCAATGGACATGAACTAAGAGCAGTGGGATTTTGGGGAAAGTAGGGTACTGGGCAGAGGGGAGTTACATGGACAAAATTGGAACTATTGTAACAACATAATCAATAAAATATACTTAAAAACAAAAAGTAAGAGCCTGTAATAAAATTACACTCTACTAAGGACATGTTCACATTTTTCAAACTAGAACATTTAATCATGATGAACAATTTTTAATGCTACCATGCTGTAAATTAGATTAGAATGATTTATTGTGTACCATTCCCTCTCAAAATATTGATAACCTTGCCATACTTTTCCATTTTCTCTTGGCCTCAGCTATGATCCTACAGGTAGAAGACCCATCAATGGTTCCCTCCTTCTAAACTTCAATCTTACTTATCCATTTAAATTGAGATTGTCAACATCTTTCTCCCCATCATCAAGTTCTGTTCGACTGGAAATATGAACAAACACAAAAGCTTATCATTAGAGGTTTCTTACAGTGAAGAGTGACTTGATCAATTTACCTCAACAGCAAGAATTCCGTGATAAAATACACAGGGTGAAGGAAATGTAGGTTTACCATTGTTCATATGGAAAATAGTACAATAATTAGTAAATAATGATACAAGAAGTAAGTCTGTGTTTTACATTTGTAAGCCTACTTTTGCCCCACCCTGTATAGTAAGCATGACTTAGCTTACTGAAATTCCTAACTTTTTAGAAATAATTATAGATTGTTGCACAGAAATTTCTGGTTGCCACAGATAATTCTGAGGCAGAATTTCTCCATGCATTGCCCTCTTAGTATATCATCACCTTTTATTGGTCGTTCCTTCACAGACTAATGATGTCAATTCATCTGGGTCATTTCTAAGAAATTGAAAACATATATATTTAGACTCCCAGTGATTTCACGTATTACACTTTTGTTTGAAATTAGTTACAAGTAGTCTGCAATGTGTAAACTGGTTGAACTCTAAAAACTATTCCTAAATTAGTCGTTTGAAAACCAGCAGTTCCATTTTTTCTCAAAATCAGGCTTTATAGTATTGTCATGCAGATCTTAGGCTGTTCAAAATTCCTAATGAATCAAGACAGTCAATCCTCTATGCTGTTAAGCCCAGCTCTCAGGTGTAACTAACTGCCTTGAGTTTGAATTTACTTCAAAATTCAGCTTCAGTTTATGGGTTTGCATCGCTCTAGCCCTTCTAATCTCCTGATTATCAAGTCCCTCCACAGCCCTCTTACTCTTCAGGTAGCATGTAGGTCTTTTTCTGTTCTTCAGTTGGGTTTTAAAGACTGCAAGCCTGGGTCAAGGGCTCCCTCCAATATTGTGATGATTTTACATTTGCGACTCCAGCTCTGGATGGTAATAGAGCCCTGAGAAATGAGGAGCAGAGCCAGTCTATTACCTCCCATCTCTCCTGTTCCCTGTCCAATGTTTCCTCCTCCTTGGTGTAGACAGGGTTCTCTCCTCTCCTGGCACACTCTATAAGAACCTCAATCACAGACACTCAGGCGGTTTCTTAAGAGGCAACTACTTACTACAGGCCACAAACAGATTATGAGTAAGAAGGGTCCCTCCTGTGACTTGCTTTTCTTTGTTCCACATAGACCCCAAAAGAAAGGTACCTACAGAAATTACCAGTCTCTTATGGAAACTTCTTGTCACCATGGATGCCTCCAATACCTTTCACCACAAAGACCAGTCATGTCAACCTACCCCTTGTTGTCATTGTTGTCAAAGGACCCTAAAGAGACATCCATAACTCAGCTACAGTGTATAAAATAAATAAAAATAAAGTCAAACCTTTTGGAAGGCAATCAAGTATTTCTTGCTACTAGAATTTCAGGACATGAAATGTGAAATCATAAGGAAACATGACAGGAACTAAAAGGACAGTCTCAGGGTATACAGTCTTGGGGCCATTGAGGCAGGCTGTGGCTGTGTGTGAGCATGTGTGTGCATGCATGTGCATGTGCACATGCATGCGTGGGTATCCATGGGGAAGGAAGAAGGAAGGGAGGTGCAGCACTCACAATCAATTGGGAAAACATGAAAGTGAACAACACTGTAGGGATGGGGAGGAGCATCCAGGTAATCGCTAGGTAAGGGACACAGAAAAAGAAAAGAAAATGCCAGAACAATGAGGATCGCAATGCCAAGGTCTAGCCCCTGGTCCCCACCCTTTAGAGAAGACACAAGTAGGCAGGTCACAGATGGCCTACATTATATTTCAACGTCTTTTCTTAACTGAAACTAGAGCATGTGTTCAGAATGATTTCTTCTTCTTCTTCTCTGGATTCATCTCAAAACAGATATCTGATTATATTATCCAAAAATCAAGACTCTCCACCACTGGGTTGGGTGATCTAATCTCTCTGTAACTTAATTCTCTCATCTATAAAACAAGGCGCATGAAAATACAGTTTACATCTGTAGGCTTCATAAAATCATGTTATATATTCATTTTAAAAATATTATTAATTTTTTTCTCTTAGGCAGCCTGCCCTCTTCACCAAATGTTATGCCCCAAAATTAGCATGTGAGAACATGAAATGATACCTATTTAAATGTCTAAAACACTTAAAGACTCTCATTGCAGTAGCACACTACTGTAACATCCTGGGAGCTCTAACCTGCGGACAGACCGAGGGCTGCCAGGGCGCAGTGGGAGGGAATATTTCAAATTCTGCTCCTGCCTTTGCCCTATGTTGCTTGAAACAATCACTGCCTTTTTCAGTAGAAACCAGGAGCAATGAGTTGTAGTTCAGATACAATTAGGGAAGCATTAGTTTAGCTGACAAAAAAAGGAAAGGACTGAAGAGCAGGCGTCGGGTCTTCTCCACTCTGTGCCACCAATGTCCCAGGCCCCTGCAGCACCCTAGGGTGACCACTTCCTCTAGTGCCGCTTTGCCCAGGGGCTTCAAGGTGACAAACCGTGACCAGAGGAGTTGCCTAGTCCCCATGTTTCATGGTTCCTGAGACTCTTGTTCCAGGCTCTTCATCTCCTTCTATTTTAAACCTACTGAGAAAAACACACTTTTGTTTCTAGATCAACGAGGGTGACATATACAATCCCTCAGCCAAGCCAGGGCACCATTAAAAGTGAAAGGATGTGCTATTAATAATTATGCTGAGACAACAGTCCCAGATTGTTCCAAGGATGACGATGTCAGCCCTTCCCTGATACAAGTTAGTGGGGTGCTAATAGCTATAAGGAATGTGAGCTCACAGGCAGGTAATTGGCTACCTGAAGGGGACAGCTATGGGGAAAGGTATACAACAGACTGAACTTGAACCATCTAAAGCAGAGCATATGGACAAAGACTTTTAAAACAAGCATGAGAAATACACTTAGAGATATAGAGAATGCCCTCAGAAAATACTCGAAAAGAATGAAGACAAACAACAGGTGCTGGAGAGGATGTGGAGAAATGGGAACCCTAGTGCACTGTTGATGGGAATGCAGACTGGTGCAGCCACTATGGAAAACAGTATGGGATTTCCTCAAAAAACTAAAAATGGAACTGCCTTTTGAACCAGTGATTCCACTGCTGGGAATATACCCAAAGAATCCTGAAACCCCAATTCAAAAGAACCTGTGCACCTCTATGTTCACAGCAGCATTATTTATAATAGCCAAATGCTTGAAACAACCTAAGTGCCCATCTGTAGATGAGTTGATTAAAAAACTGTGGTACATCCACACAATGGAATACTATGCAGCAGAAAGGAAGATGGAACTCCTACCTTTTGTGAGAGCATGGATGGAACTAGAGAGAATTATGCTTAGTGAAATAGGCCAGGCAATGAAAGAAAAATACCATATGATATCACCGGATACAGGAGACTAATGAACAACACAAACAAATAAAAAAAATTGAACAAGTAACAGAGTAACAGTTATCATGGGAGAGGGTGGGAGGGAGAAATGGGGGTAAGTAGGGGAAGGATTTAGTAAAGGAACTAGTATAAATAACCCATGGACATGGACAATGAGGTGGGGATGGACTGTGGGAGAAGGGGTGAGCTGGGTAGGGGGAGAGCAATGAAGGAAAAAGTGGGACAACTGTAATAAAAACACAATAAAAATAAAATTAAAAAAAAAATAAAGCAAGAGAAGATACAAAAAAGTGCCAATTGATAGGAAGGATAAAAAGAGACATCTAACTTCTGGGTTATAGACATCTAAGTATAAATGAAAAAAAGAAAATGGGAAAGAGGAAATATTTTTAAAATAATAAGGATACATTTTACAGAATTAAAGAAAGAATATCACAGAAGTGATATTCCATTTAACAAACACTTAAATGGTATTTACTAAGTGCCAGGCATTGTCTTGATGCTCCACAAATATTTCTTCAATTGGCCATGTGACAACCTTTGAGATAGTTACTATTATTATTTATTTTAACCAAATCTCAGATCTTGAATATTCATATATTTCTAACATCCATCATGCTGATTTGTAAGCCACTAATCTCACTAATAAAAATCGATTTGTGACCTTCACTGTGGTAATTAACAATGTTTCAGATGTGGATCAAAATGGGACAGCTGAAGCCCTGGTCATGGCCACCTCTGGAAAATGGTCACCACTTCTGGACAAAGTGTCCTCCACTAGGGTGACCAGCTTGCCCTAGAGAAGTTTGAAGTCACCATGACTGGCATATTATTACTGGCACACTGCCTAAACTATAGTGTTTTTATTTTTTTTAAGAAGATACTACAAGCATAAGCAACATTTTTGAATTGTGAGTCGGTCAAAATTGATTTACATAAAATTTGCATTTATTAACAAAGGAAAGTACACATGTATTTCCTATTCTATTAACCAAGACTGAGAATTATGCTTGCAGTTCAGTGAACTGGAGCCTTCCCACTTACCTGTCACTTTCCGCGGACACGAAACTGTGACCTGCAGGGTTCCCCTTTGAATTCTGCATTGTAGCACAATTACTTCTGAGAAGGAAAACCGCACAGAAGTTTTATATTCCAAGTGTTTAAAACACATGGTATCCCCCAAATTAAAAAGTCACACGTAAACTTATTAAGTATAAATCAGTATTTCCAGTCTTGAATACACAAATACAAAATCTACAATACTGTGCAATGTAATCAATCTTAGGAAACAAATTCTGTGTTTGCCCTTAATATTTTAGTTCAAGAAATAGAGGAAAATGTTTTTGGCATGTTCAATAAAATTTAAGTTTAGTTCGAGTACAGAACACTTTGAGGATTGCCCACTTGCTATATAGGACCTAGGAAGTAAAACAAAATTCATTTCAAACCAACTATACATAATCCTAGTGATTGATGGTATTTCCATTCTGAAATATTCTGTAAAATAAATCAAAGGAACGGGAAAGCAAAGAACCCCTCAACATTTCAGAGAGCAGATTTCTGCCATGCAAGAAAACTGGAAGTCATGGGAGAATAAAAAGCATCGCCAAGTTAACAAGTGGTGACATCACATCTGCTCTGAGGGAGCCAGAGATGTGCCACCAGCCCCTAAATTTTGAAAAGGAGAGAAAAGTGAAAACACATAGAAAAACACCTTTTTTTCAAAAACAGGTCAATTTGGCCATAATCTTTGAGTTTTGGGCTTGGGACCTGGCCACCTATAAATTCCATACCTTCAAGGGATACCTGCTCATACAGAACGGGAGTGGGGACCACAAAGCTGTGAGACCCTACGAACCCAGGGGGACGTTCTGAGGGAGAGCTAATTTCTGGGGTTCCCCCTCCGTGGAAGCCCCGGACCCGCTTACCTACCTGAAAGACTGCTTTCGCTGCAGCTTTGAGGGGCTGGGGCCTGGGGAATAGAGGACACCGGAAGACCAGGTCCTGGGACCTTGGTACCAGTTTTCCTAAGTGGGAGAGAATGTTCCTGAAGATTGTGGTAGCAGTTTTCTCTCCTGCTGGCTTTTCTGGGTAATGCTTTTTCCCTTCTTTTCATACATTTTTCCCCCCCAAACCAAGCCTGTTCAGTCAAATCTTGGCCCATTCCTGGGAAGCAAGAGGTTAGTGCTCTTTGGCCTTACACTAGCCCAGTGCTCCCCACAACCTTCCCTGAGAGTATGGGGTTTCTGGGAGGTGCCGGGAGGGGAGCTGTTTCCACAGCTGAGCACAAGGCAAACCATCCTGTCTACACCCCTCAAAGTCCCCCTTCCTGCCCCTTCTCCCCTTTCTCCTCCCCCACCCTCCCACATACCTCTAAAACATTATCCTCTTCACACTCTCCCTAAGGATGAGAGCTGAAAGGGCAATATCAGACGACACAGAGGGCAGAGGTTGAGATAGGACGATCTCATCTAGAGACTCCCACCCTAGCTCTGTACCTTGAGCAGGTAACAGTCCAGTTCTGGAATAAGAACTCCCGTGTCCATGGCAATGACAAACAAAGGATTCCAGGGGGTCCTGAGGTTGGAGTAGCGTGAGGCATACAATAGAGTTCAGGGGCTTAGAAATAGACACTGATCTAAACCTGGAGAAGAAGAACCAACTGGTCTTTTTTTTTTTTTAAGTGTATTTTATTGATTATATTGTTACAATAGTTCCAATTTTTTTCTTGTTTGCTCCTCTCTTCCTAGAACCCTCCCTCCCACAGCAATCCCACACCCCCCGGTCCATGTCCATGGGTCGTGCATACAAGTTCTCTGGTTTCACACTTTCCTATATTATTTTGTAATGAATAAATAAATAAATTTTTATAACAATAAAAAATAACAATCACGCCCCCAGACTTAAGACACTTTATTATCTTATAAAGGACAATGGGCGAAGGTCTCGTGTTCTTCTAGCTGCTTTAAGCTGGGTATGGTCATCGTCCTACCTACACTTGGGTCCATAAATCCCTAATAAGAGTGGGGGTGTGGAGGGGAGGGTGGCCTTCCCACATGGGGAAGGATCATGCGGAATCCAGGTCAGTTGGCTGTCCCTGGACAATGGTGTGCTTGGTTTAACTGACTGGCATCCTTCTTGAATTCTGAGGGCAACAGATTTGGCAACAGGGTTAAAAGGCATTATTCAATCCATAACCACTAGATGACAAAAGGCAGGGATTAATTTTTCAATGTCCCACATTAGGGAAAAAAGGGCTTCTTTGGAGGAAGGTGTGCAAGGCACATCTCACCTGCCCAAAACCCTTTTCCCACTATACTTAGTTTAGGCTGAGGGAAATATTTTAGGTTTCCCCCACTCAGACCTCTGGGCTCTTTCTGTCCAAGCCATTAGGATAGAAAAGAGAAATCAGTTTTAAAGTGAAGTCCACAGACCACCCCAAGCTTCACCAACCCAGCCAATTAGTTCAGCCAAACTGTTGCATCTCAGGAGGCAGCGATGCAGACAGGATTAAATGAGGCCTATACCAGTGGTTCTCAACCATCCTAATGCCATGATCCTTTAATACAGTTCCTCATGTTGTGGTGACCCCGAACCATAAAATTATTTTCGCTGCTAATTCATAACTGTAATTTTGCTACTGTTATGAATCGTAACCTAAATATCTGATATGCAGGATGTATTTTCATTGTTACAAATTGAACATAATTAAAGCATAGCGATTAATCACAAAAACAATATGTAATTATATATGTGTTTTCCAATGGTCTTGGGCAACCCCTGTGAAAGGGTTGTTCAACCCCCAAAGGGGTCATGACCCACAGGTTGAGAACTGCTGCCCTAGATCTTCATTGGCTTTATCTTCGTCACCCAGCAACAATATCCATGGCTCTGGGAACATCCTCCTTTCCACATTTGGGTACACCCAATGTTTTAAAGTGTTTTTTCCTGCAAGCTCTTTTACCATTTATTAGAAAATAATCAGTCTGTTCATCAGTCTTTCAATAAAGAGTTTATTACCCCATGGGGGTGGAGTGGAAGAACATTTTTGCAAATCCCATTCATTACTTAAGCACTGGTCTTTTTTTATGAGTTCCTGTACCCTTGGAGGGATTATCTATCTACCTACCTACCTACCTACCTACCTAACTATGGTGAATGTTGATCGTTATTTGGCCCATGAAACATCCATTTTTATATCATGTTAAGATCATACCAACTTTTTCAGTTTCATTTGGGATATTAGCTCTCTGATTAAGTTCAATCTAAATGGGACTGTAAATAAAGTAACCTTATTCTATGCAAGGTAAGAATGAAAAAAATCTAGAAGTATTGGAAATGCTGTCCTGCAATTTTTAGTCCTGATCAAGGTGTATGTTGGAATCTGTATAAGAAAAGGTTAAATACACAAAGATTTGTTTTTCAAATAAAGTCTGAAGATAGAAGACTGAGCCTGATATGGTGGTTATATAAACCCCAGGAACCAGATGCCTTCTCTCTCTGTTCTGCTCTCCTCAGAATGCTTCCTCCATTCTCCAGCATAAATCAGAATGTGAGATAGATATGGCTCCATGCATTTCATTTACATTCCATGTAGTAAGACAGAAAAGGGACAGAAGGACACAAAGTACAAACTAGGCAGCGGAGATAGAATCCTGTGAGGAGTTTTACAATAGATATTTTCTTTATAGCACTTCCATTAATATCTGATTAGCTAAGACATAGTTATATGTGCTTCTAATGAATGCAGGAGGGCACGCGAAGTGTTAAATTTACTGCAGGTGTGAAGTTTTTCAGCAAAAAATCAAGAATCCATTACTTAGAGAGGAAAGCTACAGGATAAGAAACTAGTAGTCATACTAGAGCTACATTTTTAAAAGTACAGTGATTGGAGGTGATCATTTCAATGGCAACACTTTGCTTAAAATGTCAACTATTTCCTGTTACCTTTAACCAGAGATAATGTGGCTTTGTCCTTTTTTAAACCTGACTTTTTGTGCTGCCTTATCATTCTGTGAGCTAGTCAATCTCTCTCTAATAACTTTCTTTCCTATTAAAAATAAGATTATAAACTACATTTAACTCAAGACAAATAAAGGGGCTTAGAATATAATAGAAATTTTATTATGATCATGTATATATTTTATTTAGGTACATGTACAGCTTTTCCATATTGTCAAACATTGTGTGGTGGTCAGATATTATAGCAAAAACAATTTTTGAACTACAATTTCAGTGACACACAGATTTAAGTTCATAGATATTGACATTTAATAACCCTTACTAACCTTCAGCATCTTATTAATGGGCTTTTCAGGAAGTTTATTAGCATGCAATAAAATGAATCTCTTTTTCTAAGAAAATCTAAAAAATTACTTGCAGTTTTGAGCCTATGAGTAAAACATGTATGAATCACTTAAGGATTGTTTACAAGGTTTGGATATTATTGTTTAAAATATATCATAGGAGGACTTGGGGGGGATTGCTGGGGGAGGGGGGTGCTGGGTGGAGGGGAACAAGGGGGAGAAAATTGGAACTGTTGTAACAATATAATCAATAAAAAACATTAAAAAATAAATAAATAAATAAAAGTGCTGATAACAGAAAAAAAATAAATAAATAAAATATATCATAGGAGAACTAACATTTGATGTATAATAGAAACTTTTTGTCAGCATCGACTTCACAAAAATAAGGGGAGAAATGAGGTGCTAGGAGGGAATATAATAAAACCTGCATCACTTTCTAGTGATATTTTCAACTTGTCAAATAAAAATATATATGAAAATGAAAATGCTTTAGAGACTACACATATCTTATTTTCCTAGAATAGAATTGTTTTCTGAAGCCCCGGGCCCCCAGCAATGTTAGGACAATACAACACACCCCTTCCAGAAGAGCTTATCTGTGGCCCTCCACAGCCCAAAGTTATGCAGGGTTTGGGAAATTATCTTTCCAATTTTTATTTGAAATTTCTTAAGAATAAGTATGTTAAAGTTTCAAATTTTTAAGAAATAGTAATAGTATACAGATTCTATGTATTAAAAGTAAAGATCCTTTTACATACAATCATAATCAAAGAATTTAAAATGATCTCTTATAATTTTTGCATATTCATAGTTTCATTAGCTTTTTCATACTTACTAATGTCACATTTGCATTTACAGTTATGAATACTGAGATCTTGTATCTTTCTGGTTACTTTAATGGATGATATTATATATTAAAATATTATGTATGAGATGATGCTGGGCCAAATGTCCACATGCTGCTTCTGGAATTAAGTATGACAGGTAAGAAAATGTACTATGGTTTTAAAAATAAAACAGCCTATAGGAATAGAATATGATTATTTTATTGCTTATGTAAGTGTATTTTTATGATATACTTTGCTAATACATTAGCTTTTTGTAGCCCCCCCCCAAAAAAAAAACTGGAGCATAACTGTCTATCATGTAATTAAAGGATTATTTAGTGGATGCTGAAAGAACTGTTTACCTATATAGAGTTTTTGCAGAAATATCATGAAACTCTGATTTACAGTGATTCCTTTGCCTCAATTTTTCTCAGCAAAACCCTTGTGTTAGAGGAAAATGCTGTGGGGGACAATGGCAACCACACATCACTGTTACTGAGAAATAGATTCGGATGAGCAAGCATTGAACGTGTCTGAAAAACTTTCCTTGAATATAATTAATTCTAACTTAAAAAAAAAATTCTAAGGATACAATTTGAGACTTGATAGGACAATATGTTAGTGAATTGTCCTTGAAAAAAAAAAAGCTAGTTTTAAATAAGTGAAGGCTCATAAAAATATAGTAAACCGTTATATGATGCACACAACATGTTTCATTCAACAGCAGACACACCGCATATACAATGGTGGTCCCGTGAGATTATAGTGGAACTGAGAAATTCTAGACACCTTGTGATGTCATAGTTACCATAGAGTAATGCAATGCATTACTCACGTGTTCATGATGATGCTGGTGTAATCAAATCAACTGTGCTGCCAGTGACATAAAGTTACTGAATAACACATTTTACCATAATATTTCTGTGTTTTAGATGTACAAAGACTTATCAGTGTGTTACAATTTCCTACAGTATTCAGTACAGTAACCTACTATATAGATTTCTAACCCAAGAGCAATAGGCTGCACCATGTAGCTTAGGTGTGTAGAAAGCTATACCATCCTGGTTTATAGAAGTACACTTTTTGATGTTAGCATAATGAAAAATTATGTAGCATTACATTTCTCAGAATGTTTACCCATTGCTAAGTATCACATAACCATGTTGTGTTTTATTAAAAAACAAATCACTCTCTGCCACACAAAGAAGAAAAAAAAAAATCTAAATGGAGGGAAATAAGTATTTGATGTTTATTCCCTCCTTTTCTAATAGATGGCAGTACATATGTGGAGTATAAACTCTCACCAACCCTTTTATAAACTAGGGTCCATTCTAAGTCATATCTGTCAAAAAAAAAAAAGAAATGGTTGTTTTAACAAGATATCAGAAATTCACCATTTTTTTTCAATTTCGGTAGTTAAAAACATAGATCTAAGTTAGAAATATTTTGTTACCCACATTTTATAAAAAAAAGCTTAAATAGTACTGAGAAGTATTATATAATACATTATATACAAGAATATTGCATAAAGTTTATAGAGTAAGCCTCCCCCTGCACCATATACATCAGCATTTCTACTACAGAGATCCTGAAATGACCATTTTATTTGTGTTTGGCAGTGAACTGGTAGGAGAAACAAAAAAGACCATGTTTGTACATGTTAGTTTTGGGCATTTGGAGCTTCCTCTGTTTTTTATAGGTGGGAGAGCATATCAGATGAGTGAATATTGCCATAGATATTTAATACTCAGTGGGTAATGTTAGTATATGGAAAAATAATGCACTAGAAAACAGAAAAAAAGAGGTAAGTGGCATTGACTTAGAGTCAATATATGAATTATTTTTATGATTTAAAAAATTTTAATGAAAAAGTAGATAAGGCTGAGCTATATTTGGGGAGTATTATAGGATGGGGAATGCTGTACATTATACTTCCTGGAGTATGTAGTCTCAAGTAATGTGCTTTAATGAGCAATATATAGGTGAATATAATCCCAAATTAAAAATGATAAAGACATCCATAAAGAATAAGGGGAAAATTAGTTTATTAAGAAAAGGCAGAAAAGACAAGGAACTTTATATTTGTGTTTAAAGTTCTCATAAATATATTTATTTTAGTTAAATTTATCCATTTCTCCACATTGAAATCTCCTTTCCAAAATTTCCTGATCCTCCTTACACATAGGACTGTTTTCTTTGTATTATTCCCATGGTATTCATCAACTTTTTATATAGGTTATAACAATTATTACATTTATTATTTATTATCTATCTACTATGGCTATAATACAAGTTCCAAGAAGCAATGGTTTTGTTTTTTTGTTTCCTAATATACCTGAGGTTCTGAGAAATGTACCTAGCACATAGAAAGCATTCACACTGAATACATAAATAAAAGGTCTTCATTAAAAAACATTTAGATGTATTAGGTTGAAAAATGTTTACATTTTTACATTAGATACAGTATATGAAAATGTCCTGTCATGAATAATTTTCTTCAAAAAACATTTAAGCACACTGCTAAACACTCCTAATTAGCTTTTAAACATATAATTTCCTCCTTCATATTCTACTAGTTCTTTTACAATGTTAGTGCATTCAATTATTCAGCACACATTGTAATTCTAGGACTCAACTAAAGGAAGTAATTAGCCTATGCTAGTTAGTCAGTCAATCAACTGAAGCCTAGACTAGGCAATCACATCCTTATTGAACAAATAAATTGCTAAGCACTATAAAGAGTGATGCATTAAAAAACCTCAAAGAATCTAGAGTGAAATGCAGTGGATAATGCAATTATTAAAAATCATCAATTATCAGAAAATGTAGACTCTTCTGCCTGTATTTTGTCATCACAACCTAGGTTTTATTTTTCAAGAAGGTGTCTCATTAAGTATTTTTAATATATTTGAAAAGAGTCAAACACAAATTCAGTTGGTAAAGTGGTTAAACAAAAAATTACTTTGAGAGGCATGAGGTTGAGAGCAGACATTATCAGTTACTTGGCCAGTGAACTACAGAATCTCTTGCTATTATTTTTTTCCAAATATTTAAAAAATGTCCAGATACCCAGTATAGGAGAAGAAAGGCAGGGGATCATAATCATATGGTATGAGATTTTGACTAAAACAAAAATGTAGAACAAAAAATTTTTAACCAGAAAACAGTAATACACTTAGAACTTTGTTGATATCTTCCTCTATATATTATCAATTTGCAGTTTCTGGCATAGAGTGGCTGCCAAAATATTTCCTGAATAAATGGGTACATTAATAATTAAGGGCATACAAAAAATATTTTCTTTTTTTGACATATTAAATTCATCAGAATTGCACATTTTCTGTATGACTTTTAACAAAACTTTAAAATATATAATTTCTATATGGTAGATACATCTTTAAATTTATAATATTTTAAGCATTGTTTTGAGAAATTATTTTTATATTCTCATTTTTGATTCATTTTATAATGCTTTATATTTCAAAATTAGACATGAAGATAATAGATCCATAGATAAATAAAATCAATTAATTTTTTATTGTATTATTTTCTATTACGATTTATACCTCTTATACCCTCTGCCTGGGAATCACAACATTGTTGTCCATGTACCTGAGTCCTGTTTCCTTTTTGCTAGATCCCTCCACACCCTAATCCCCACCCATAGCTATACAAGCTGCTTTCTATGAGTCTGTCCCTACTTTGTTAGTTCAATTTGTTCATTAGATTCCACATATGAGTGAAATCATATGGTATTCATCATTCTCTGACTGGCTTTTTTCACTTAGCATAATGTTCTCCAGGTCCATCCATACTCTTGCAAGGGTAAAATTTTCTGCTTTTTTAAGACTGAGTAGTATTCCATTGTGCAAATGTCCCCATAGTTGTTTTATCCGCTTAACTACTGACTGACAGTAGGACTGCTTTCATATCAATTGTAAATAATGCTGCAGTGTGCATAGGGATGCTTATGTTCTTTCAAATTAGTGTTTTGGGTTCCTTTGGAAGTGGGACTGTTGGGTCAAAAGGCAGATCATTTTTAATTTTTTGAGGTATCTCCATATTGTTTTCCACAGTGGTTGCAGCAGTCCGCATTACTACCAACATTGAAAGAGGCTCCCCATTCTCTGCATCCTCACCAATGCTTGTTTGTTGATTTACTAATAATAACCATTCTGACAGGTGTGAGATGATATCTCATTGTGATTTTAATTTGCATTTCTCTGATGATTAATGATGTTGAGCATCTTTTAATATGTTTATTGGCCATCTATATGTACTCTTTGGACTAGGATCTATTCAGGTCCTTTGCTCATTTTTTAATTGGACTAGTTGGGGTTTTTTTTTTTTTGGTTTTGAGTTTTATAAGTTCTTTATAAAGTTTTGATATTTACCCTTATCCAATACATTGACCAATATGTTATTTCATTTGGGGGTTGATCTTTTATTTTATTGATGTTTTCCTTTGCTGTGCAAGAACTTTTTAGTTTGTTGTTGTCCCTTTGCTTATTTTTTCATTTCCCTTGCCTAAGGAGATATATCAGTTAAATACCATTATGTCTGAGATTTTACTGCCTATGTTTTTCTCTAGGATTTTTATGGTTCGGGTACAATGTTTAAGTTCTTAATCCATTATAAATTTATTCTTGTGTGTGGTGTAAGAAGGTGGTCTAGTTTCATTTTTCTTGACACATCTGTCCAAATTCCCACACAATTTATTGAATAAACTACCTTTAGCCCATTGTATGTTCTTACTTCCTCTGTTAAATATTAATAAGCTCTAAAGGTGTGGCTTTATTTTGGAGTTCTCTATTCTGCTCCACTGATCTATGTTTGTGTTTTTAATGCCAGTACTATGCCGTTTTGATTACTATGGCCTTATATTGTAGTTTGATATAAGGTAGTGTGATTCCTCCAACTTTATTCTTCTTTCTCAGAATTGCTGTTGCTATGTGGAGTATTTTAAGGATCCACATAAATTTTTGAAATGTTTGTTCTAATTCTGTAAAATATGTCATTGGTATCTTTATAGAAATTGCGTTGAATCTATAGATTGCTTTGGGTAGCATGGACATTTTAATAATGTTATTCTTTCTATCCATTTACACAGTATGTGCTTTCAGTTATTTGTATCTTCTTCAATTTTTTTCTTCAGTGTCTTATAATTTTCTATGTATAGGTCTTTTATATCCTTGTTCAGATTTATTCCTAGGTAGTTTATTCTTTTTGAAACAATTGTGAGTGGGATTGTTTTCTTAACTTCCCTTTCCCAGTGCCATTTTTCAGTGCCATTTTTAATTACTTCAGTGCTACACCAATTTTTTAATGTAATTGATAATCAAAATATATTCAATAAGTCCAATGAGAAAGGGGCACCAACATTAGTTTATGAATGTTAGCAGGGTTAAAGATTATACCAAGAAAGACCCAATAATTTTTGATATTCAAATTGGTGAAAATTTTGTGAGAACCTGCAACAAATATTACTTATATGTCATGAATTCATATGTCAGGAATAAATAAAATGTTACCTGGCTCTCATAATCAACCCCCTTCATTAGAAATCTAGAACCTGAGTAGTATTAACTATTTGAAATAATATGTGTTTGTGAAAGAAATCACGCTTAGAAAATGCAAGTAATTTTGCTTTTGCTAGTATTTGATGTCTTTTAAATTTTTAAAAAATATGTATTGATCTCAGAGAGAGAGAGATCAATTTGTTGCTCCAACCATACATGCATTCACAGGTTGACTTCTATATGTGCCCTGGCTGAGATCGAACCCAAAACCTTGGCATATCAGGAACAACACTCCAACCAAATGAGCTACCCAGCCAAGGCTCTTTGAAAGGTCTCTGCTTTAATATAATGAGATTTACATGTACTAGTAAATTATTATTACTCATATATATTTTTCTTAATCAGAATCAAGGAGCTATCACAGCCATACTTATTCTATAAATAATAAAAATGCTGAATAATAAAAGATGAAAAGATATATTATAGTAGGTCAAAATGTGCCTTTCATTTAAAAATTGCAAATTTTATGTTTCTTTCATAAAAGAAATAATTATATATTTTTGAATATGAAAAGATGTGTTTTATTCAAATTTTTATGGAAAACAATTGATATATTTGTATTACCTAACTGAAATTCCTTCTTTATTTTATTTTATTTTTATTTTTAGGGGGGTTGCTTTTTTTGTTTTTTGTTTTTGTTTTTGTTTGTTTGTTTTGGTGAGCAGAGGAAGAAGTAAAAGAAATTAGAAAGGACTAGATACCTCAAGGAGAAATGTATATTGTATAAAGTATTACTATAAAATAATAACAATGAAAGTAATATTATTATTATAATTATTTGTTAGTTCTACAGGTTCAAAGCTTTGAGAAAACTTAAGTGACTTACCACAGATTATACATATAGAAAGAAAGACAGCTAGAGACTAAACCAAGCTTTTGAGTTACTTTCCAAAGAACGTTGTAGGAGCTTGTATATGTTTCTTTTCTTGGTGCACAGTTTATAAGGCAGACTACATTTCCCTGAACCTCACATTTCAGGAGATGCATAACAAAAAAATATATATACATGATACAGTTTTCCCTTCTAGGGATTTATTTTATGGTAATTTCACTTTCTCAGATGCTATGTAGGGGGGTTTAATGTAGTTTGGTATGACATGACATAATAACATGCAATGCAATTATGGTATAATATAAATGAAACTGTAACCATTAATGTTTGTTGAGTGAATGATAATAAACATAATGAGATATGAGAAATAACCAGTTACTCATAACTTATAAAGATTGTGTTTCCCTTGTGCACCCTCCATCAGTTAGAATGATGTAGTTTACAAGTTTCCCTCTTTGCTTCAGGCTATTTGTAGGAACTTTTTTTGCAGTGATTAAAGTGCTAGGTTTTAGTGAATCCATTAAGAAGGAAGTGATTAATTAGAAGCATTAACAGTAAAGATTATAGGAAGGACAACGTGTTTCATTGTGAATACAAAAAACTGCTGTGTTAAAGTTGCAATCTGTAATAAATGAATACAACATGTAATAAATGAATATAGTGAGTAATAGATAACCAAAAATATGCATAAAGAAGTAATGCAAACCATGATCTCTGAGAACAATAAAGAATTAGATAGGAAACAGTAAAAGAAGAGTTTTTATTATGCTCTTTAGTCTTGGATGGCTGCTAGGTAACAGGAGCTTGAATAGCTTGCCTTTTCATCCTATTCCCTGACATTCTCATACATGTTGTTCACTTTTGAAGACAGAGTCACATGTTTGCTGCCTGCCCATCATGCCCTTCCTCCTCTTCTTCCTATGTCTACCCAAAGAAGTCCTATTAATTATTGGAGTGGAATTCAAAAAGCATATTTTTATAAGCTTCCATAACTCTGCATCATTACCTCTATGAAATACATGCATCTTAACACTTATATATTCTCTGCTATAACCATTAGAATATTTTTCTTATAAAACTATACTCAATATTGGAAACACTGTATTGTAAATCAAAATATTCTTAGGCTCTAGTACTTTCTTGGCACAGTCTAGATATTCAGTAAAGATTTAATAATTTCAAAAAAATATTTGCCATATTTTGTGGCATTTGATTTAAGATGAGGTTCTTATTTGTATACAAATATCACCTGATGTTTCAGAGGACTTTTTAAAAATACTATTGATTTAAAAAAAGTTGAAAAATTACATTTTGTGAACATGGAACAAAGTACTTTTCTCTACAAATGTGTGCAATATTAAAAGTACAGAAATGAACCCAGAAAAATCACATAACTAAACACTGAAATAGCTAGGTAATACTATTGAAAAGTAAAATAAACTCATTTCAAATTAACAACAACAAAAAAAGTAAAAAATACCAAAGAAAAATTTATTAGAAAGACATTGGGTTAATTAATTGGAAGATTTATATTAGGTTCACCAAAAAGTTCATTTTTTTTTCTGTAAAGTAAAAGACACATTTTTTATTTTCACCATTAACTTTATTGATTTGGATATTTTGAGTATGCCAGCTATCTCCTGCTTGGTATAACACTGATTGGTTTCAATTAATGTCTCAATTTGACTGCTATCAACTTCATCTGGTCTTCCCAATCATGGAGCATCCTCCAGTGAGAAATCTCCAGCAGGAAACTCTGCAAACCATTTTTGACACATTTGATCAGTTATAGCACCTTCTCCATACACTGCACACATCTTTTTGTGTGTGTGTGTTTCAGTTGTGTTTTTGCCTTTCTTGAAATAATAAAGCATAATATGCTGGAAATGTTGCATATTTTTTTCCATCTTCAATATTAAAATGACTACACAAAAATTCACCAATTTTTTACGTTTCTTTTAAATGCATGGTGATATGACAGCTGTCACAATACAATCTAACAAAATTGTTTTGAATGAAGTTAAAAACATTGTGCCAACACAGAGCCATCTTATGGAAAAAAGCAAACTTTGGCCAACCCAATGTAAGAACATCTATAGCAACTGTGTTGAGAACACAATTCCTGTGACAATGATAGAGGCATGGAGATACAGTAGAGGTAATTTAAATAACACTGTGAGAAAATGAACTGCTAGGAGTGAGAATAATAATGATCGATCAGACTTTGAGTGTGTTTTGAAAGTAGAACCAACAGGAAATTCTGACAAATGCAGTGTAAAGTGTAAGAGAGAGAAAAATCCTCTTGTGACTTCAGAGTTTTGGCTCGGTTAACTCTAAGCATGGACTTACTATGAAGTTAGATATGCAGGAATGTGAAGTGAACAATTTTCAAGAGTGTGTAGGGCTGATAATATTATACGATGGGTAGATGTGATAGTGGGCTTCTCTTGGAATCTTCTCCTTAATTCTCTTGTGGACTTAAGAAACCAAGTTGTTGTGTGAAGATAGAATGGAGGGTAAAGTGATGAATGCTGGGAGAAAAAGAAGAGAGTATGAAACAGTTTTCAAGTAGAGTAGAGAAGCAAATGGAATATAGAAGTGCATTACAGTCACTGAACAGCGCCATCTGCTTACTTGAGGTTCATGATAATGCAGTTAAAGACAACAGGTAGTGTGTTTTTCTTTATTCACATTTGGCTGCATTAGTGCAGAGTCCGATTAGTCTAAGACTGGATGTAACTAAAGTTGTGATTTTGCCAAGCAGGTATGACAAAGTGAGAAGGTGCAAGGGATATGATGGTGTTTAGAAGGGAATTATTATGGTTAATGACCAGATAAATACACTGGGTAGGAAAGAGAAGAGGTTGAAAGGAAAGGGAGAGACAAGGAAAATGTAATGTTTCAGATATGGAAGTCCTATGAGTCAAAGAGTTTGCTGGTTTTGAGGTATTAAAAGTTATAATCTGGAAGGATAAGAGGTGGGGTCAGAGAAGAGTTAACAGTTTAATATGCAACAAACTGAAATCTATAGGTCTATGCTAATTCTTGAAAATGATTATTCTTCATAAGAGTTTTTCAGCAATACATTAATAATGAAATTGTTATTTGATTTTATTGGTCTCTTTTGTAAGTGTATTTGTGAATATAGCTGTGTTTGAACACTTTTTTTCTAAAGTATATTTTATTGATTATGTTGTTACAGTAGTTCCAATTTTTTTTCCCTTTGCTCTCCTCTGCCTAGTACCCCCCCTTCCCTCCAGCAACCCCACCCCCCCCCCCTTAGTTCATGTCCATGCGTTGTGCATATAAGTTGTTTGGCTTCACCCTTTCCTATATTATTCTTAACTTCCCCCTGTCTATTTTGTACCAACCAATTATGCTTCTTAATCCCTGCACCATTTCCCCATTTCCCCCCGGCCCCCCACCCAGCTGATAACCCTCCAAATGATCCCCATACTTATGATTTTTTTCTTATTCTGGTTTGCTTCGTTGGATTTTGTTTTTATTTTTTTTAGATTCAGTTGTTGATAGTTGTGAGTTCGTTGTCATTTTAGTGTTCATAGTTTTGATTTTCTTTTTCTTAAGTAAGTCCCTTTGACATTTCAGATAATAATGGCTTAGTGATGATGAACTCCTTTAGTTTTACCTTGTCTGGGAAGAACTTCATTTGCCCTTCCATTCCAAATGATAGCTTTGCTGGATAGAGTAATCCTGGTTGCATTTTGCCTTTTATCACATTGAATACTGCTTGCCAATCCCTTCCTTTCTGCAAAGCGTCCTCCAAGAAATCAGCTGATAGTCCTATAGGCACCCCCTTGCAGGCAACTCTCCACCTCTCTCTTGCTGCCCCCAGGACTCTCTCTTTATGTTTCACCTTTGGCATCTCAATCATGATGCATCCTGGTGTGGTCCCCTCTGGGTCCAGCTTGTCTGGGACCCTCTGTGCTTCCCGGACCTGTATGTCCAACTCCTTCACAAAATTTGGGAAGTTTTCCTCATTTTTTTCAATTCTTGTTTCCTCATTCTGCACTGGCTGACTGTTTTTTTCTTCCTTATGTTACTAATCATTTATTTGAACCCTGGTTTCCTTCCCTTTACCATTGGTTTTGTGTGGATTTTCCTTCATTTCACTTAGCATAGCCTTCACTTCTTCTCTTATACATTGCCTGTACTCAAGCATATCTGTCAATCCTGTGAGCATCTTTATGACCAGTGTTTTGAATTCTTCACCTGTTAGGTTGTCTATCTCCTCATCTGTTAGGTTCACTATCTCCTCGTCTTCTGGTTCTTCCTCTTGAACCTTGATCCATTTCCCCTTTTGGGCCATACTTCTATATCTCCTCATTCTGACAGGCTTCTGTGTTTTTTTGCCTCTGCATCCCAGGTAGAGCTGTCACTCCAGTTATATTGCAAGGGGTGGAGCCTTAGGGATTCGTCAATACAGGGCAACCTGTTTCACCAAGTTGTGGTGCTGTGTGTGGGGGAGGGTCTGGAGAGGGAACAATGCCACTTGACCAGCACTCGTCCCTTTTTCAGGAACCTCTGCCACTTCCGCACCAGAGTGGTGCCCCTCTAGCTGCTGCCCTGTTCATCGTTCCCAGAGTGGGTGGGTCTGTGGATGTTCTAGAACCATGGGAGCCCTTTAAACAAGCAGACTCTGCTGAGAGACCAGCAGTTTCTGCCTCCACCCCAACCTCTACTGGTCTGCACAGTCAGAAGCAATGAGGCTTGATTTTCCCCGGTGTTAGGACCATGAGCTGCAAGGTCTGGTGAGGGGCTGGAAACACTTCCCAGGTGTCCCTCCTGACTTTTTAAAACATGTGACTGCGCTTTCTGCTGGCCTGCCGCTGCCACTGCTGCTGCCACCAGCACACCACATCCTCTCCACTCCAGCGCCGCCCCTCCTACCTGTCTGGATGAGTATTTCTTCTTTATTTCTTTGTTTGCTGGATTTCCATGCAGTCTGATTTTCTGGAACTTCTGGTTGTTTCTAGTTTTGAGGTAATTGTATTCTTTCTTCATTGTGGAGGAAGACGCAGTGTGTCTGTCTGTGCCTCCATCTTGGCTGGAAGTCCTGGACATGTTTTGATGAAAGCAAGGTATAAAGAAGAAGGGATTGTGCATGTTGATCTCCACATTCCTGAGATTCCATGTTAGACTCCTACAACATTTATGTGGTAAATCATCTCTCTCTTTTAAAAGATGTAATTTGTTGAGTATATGGAATAAAATGTTTTATTTAATAACAAAAAATATTAATAGGCTTGTGTAGGCAAAAGGGAAGTAAATTTTCCTATTTTATTCATTTGGAATAAAAAAGATAATCACTTTTTTGGGGGGGACAGAACTTTTAAGTTAAAGATCACAATTTACTCAATAGGCAAGAGAATTTCTTCTTCAAAATTTGTTTCTTTAGTTCAGGCCATGAAAAACTATGACTCATGTTGCTACAGTAGAGTGGCTTGTGATCTATCTGAATTTCAACCATATGTTTTAGAACCAATTTAGAAAAGTAAGTTATAAACCTTGAAGTCAAATTAAAAACGGCTGTCATTTGGGGGGAAAAAGCTGTAGGGAAAAAAAAGGAAAAATTCAACTCTAAATCATAAGTAAATACCACATTACAGCCTAATTAGTATTAGCCGAAACTATTATATGTCACTCCTCTGACTTTATAGAGAAACTAATTTCTTAAAGAGTCTTGTATCTGAGTTATGAATTTACTTATTTATATTAATCTACTTAATTTTTGGTAACAAAATAGTATATATTTAACTAAATTTAAGAAACCTAAATAAAATCAGAAAAAAGTTTGATATAGATTTTTAAAGCTTCTAAACCTTCAGAAAGGGGGAAGGGAAATAAAGCCAAGAAGAAGAAAAAATTCTGTAAAACCTGATGTAAGTTTTATATTTCCTTGTAGTAACATTCAATTTTTTTTCCTTTATAACAAAACACCAATTCATGTTGGCTTATAGACTAAAGAAATAACTTCTACTACATTAGTACAAGTCCAGATTAGGCCTGAGTCATGGCTTATTCATTAACGACCTGCTGAATTTAGTTTTTCAGGATCTTTCCATAGTAGGTAGTTAGACAGACATGAGTAGCACAAGGACAGTAGTCCTAGATACAGAAGGTCACCATGGGAGAAAACCCCAGATGTCAAGCAACAGCAAAACTGGGAAAACAAGGACCTCATACCCAGGGTAACCTCTCTTCCCCTAGTATATTGCTGGTCATGTGGTTTAGATCCCCTGACATTTCATATCACTGGTCATGCAGTTTGAACCCTCCCATGACCTTTCTTTCCCTAGCATGTCACTAGTCATGCAGAAAACCCCCTTGGAGGTAGAAGAAGAAGCCAAAGAGAGGGCTCATGCAATACTTATGTGGACCCATTCACAACAACTCCCTTAAGCATTAACCCCTAGATATAACATCTAGGCCTCAGTTGTGTTTCAGCTCAAGGCCCAGAAAAACAGCAAAACCAGACAAACAATGCCAAGGCTGACATCAGGACCAGCAGCACTGACTAATGAGACCCTGACCTGGAGCTTAATGATCAGTGGGGACCAGGACCCTGAAAAGACATATCTGGAAACCTGATGAATATACTGTTGAGGTCCTCCCCTAGAATACCCGTACCTTTAACAGTCCTTAGGATGGAGGACCCAGCTTGCTCCTCCTCTCAGAAGCATGGCTGCACATTTCCCACCCTCTTTCTTTTCTCCCCAGACATGTTACTTTTATTTTTCTCTCTCCTAAGTTCTAAGGGCCCCCTTTTCTTTCCTCTGTGCCAGTCACATCTTCTACCCCTGTGACTTTCTAAATAAACTTTCTCTTAAATATTTGAGTCTTGACTCTGAATTCTTTCTAGCCAGAACTCAAGTGCTGTGGTTGCTGAACCAAGGTTCAGTCAGTCTGAACCTACCAGTCTAACACCTGGTGCCCTTTTGCCACCAATATTTCCAACTATTCCCCCACTATCCTTAGCCTTGGCTTCACCCTCAGATACATAGAATGATGGCTGCAACAGTTTCCTTGATCATATTCTGACATTCCAATATTTAGAGGTGGAAAGAAAACAGCCTCTCCTCAAGTGCCTTTCACAAGTGCTATAATTTTTTCCCCAGAATTTTTCAGAAGTCTTGAACCTCCATGCTCATTTCTGAGCCAATCTTTAGCAAAGATATTTAGAATGTCCTTAGAGTACTGGTGTGATTTGAAGGGTGTTTTTGCCCTTTAGGGGACATTTGACAATATGTGAAAGCATTTTTTTCTTTTGATTTAATCTTTATTGTATTTTTTCATTACCATTTAATCCCTTTATCCCACACCCCACAATCATGTCCATGACTCCTTTACCCTTTGCTCAATCTCTCACTCCCTAACCCCTACTCAGAGCTCTCAGCCTGCTTTCTATCTATGAGTCTCTCTATTTTGCTTGTTAGTTCAGTTTGTTCATTAGATTCCACAGATGAGTAAAGTCATATGGCATTTGTCTTTCTCTGACTGGTTTATTTCACTTATCAAAATATCCTCCAGGTCCACCCATTCTGTCTCAAAGGGTAAAATTATCTTATTTTTTATGGTTGAGTAGTATTCCATTCTGTAAATGCCCCATAGTTGTTTTATGCACTCATTTATTGATGGACACTGGGGCTGCTTCCATATCTTGGCGACTGTAACTAACATTGAAGTGAACACAGGGTGCTTACATTCTTTTGCATTAGTGTTGTGGGTCCTTCAGATATATTCCCAGAAGTGGGATTGCTGGGTCAAAAGGCAGATCCACTTTTAAATTTTTCAGGTATTTTCATACTGCTTTCTACAGTGGCTACACCAATCTGCACTCCCACCAATGGTACAAAATTGTTCCCTCTCTTCACTCCTCAGCAGCACTTGTTCTTTGTTGATTTATTGATAATAGCCATTCTTACCTGTGTTAGGTGATATATCATTGTGGTTTTAGTTTGCTTTTCTCTGATGATTAGTGACCTTGAGCATCTTTCCCTATCTCTATTGGCCATCTGTATGTTCAAGCTGGACATGGTCGTCATCCTACCTATCCTTGGGTCCAGCAATCCCTAATAAGAGGAGGACTGTGGAGAGGAAGGTGGCCTCCTCACATGAGGAAGGATCTTGCAGACTCCAGGTCAGTTGGCTGTCCCTGAGCAACAGCATGTTCAGTTTAACAGGCTGGCATCCTTGTTGTATTAGGCATCATTAAAACCACAGCCACTAGATGATAAAGGCAGGGATTAATTTTCAATGTTCCACATTAGGGAAAAAAAAGGCCTCTTTGGAGGATGTCACACCTGTTCAAAGCCCTTTTGCCCACTATACTTAGTTTGGCCTGAGGGGAATATTTTAGGTTTCTCTCTATCTCAGACCACTGGGACCTTTCCATCCAAGCCTTTAGGATAGAAAAGAAAATTCAGTTTTAACATGAAGCCCACAGACCAGCCCATACTTCACCAACACAACCACATAGTTCAGCCAAACCATTGAGTCTCAGGAAGTGGCAATGCAGACAGGATTAAGTGAGGCCTATACATACAATCACTCAGGTAATGAGATCATAGGCTTATGTCCTATGGAAACAAAACACACGTGTTAATTTACACAACATAGCCCACAAACCAGTCTCTAAATCTGTGAGACTTCTTATTGGGAAGACATCCAGTTGCAAGGCATTTGACATTCTCCTTTCCTGTAAATTAAGCATCTTTGGGACAATGAAAACAAACTTTAAATGAAAATAAACTTTTAAAGACAAGTGCACTAGTTTATAGTCTACCACTGAGCTTTGTGATTTTCCTTGTATCACAATTTTTCTCCTTAAGATTACCCTCCTTGTCATTAAAGGGACTGCATTAAATCCAGTTTTAATTTGTCCTGTACATTTACATAAACACAACAAGAGCAGCAAATGATCACATATAATCTTTAAGTGTTCTTTGCTGGAACTTACACAAGGAACCTTTAGGGTGACCTTCAGTCTGCCCTTCAGGGCACAGAAGCTGAGCCACATACCTGCCATTCAGCCTTGCCTGAAAACACCTGTCTTTTCGAAGTCCTTCAGGTTTTTCATTATGTCTTATGGTTCCTTCTAGCCATCTTTCAGGAAAACAACTTTCATTCCTTCCCTGGAAAGCTTGCCATCACCTGCACATCCAACCAAGGTACCAAGCATTTTCTCTCATGCTTTCAGTACAATGTTGACTAAGATAGGTGGGTACGGATTTCCCTGTCTTGTTTGCGCATTTTTTAATTGGGTGGTTTGGTTTTTTTGGTGTTGAGTTTTGTAAGTACTTTATAAGTCTTGAATATTAACTTCTTACCAGGTGTATCAGTGCATATGTTCTTCCATTCTGTGGATTGTCTTTTTATTTTGTTGATGATCTTCTTTGCTGTTCAAAATCTTCTTAGTTTGATGTAGTCCTATATATTTATGTTTTCTTTTGTTTCCCTTGACTGGGGGTATATATATGATAAAATATTTCTATGAGCAATGTCCAAGATTTTGCTATGTTTTCTTTTAGAATTTTCATGGTTTCCAGGCTAACATTAAAGTCTTTGATGCATTTTGAATTTATTCTTGTGTGAGATGTAAGAAGGTGGTTTAATTTTATTTTTCTGCACTTATCTGTTTGATTTTTCCAACACCATTTATTGAATAAATTATATTTAATCCATTGTATGTGCTTGCTTCATCTGCCAAATATTAATTGACTAAAAAATTGTGGGTTTATTTCTGAGCTCTCTCTTCTGTTCCATTGATCTATGTATCTTTTTTTTTGCCAGTGCCAGGCTGTTTTGATTTACTATGGCCTTGTATTACAGTTTGATATAAGGTAGTGTGATTCATCCAACTTTAGTCTTCCTTCTCAGGATTGCTGTTGCTATGCAGGGTCTTTTGTGGTTCCATATACATTTTTGAAATATTTGTTCTAGTTCTGTGAAATACGTCTTTGAAATTTTGAAAGATATTGTGTTGAGTCTAAAGATTGCTTTGGGCAGTATAACATTTTAATTATGTTAATTCTTCTTATCCATGAACACAGTATGTGCTTCCACTTCTGTGTATTTTCTTCAATTTCTTTCTCCAGTGTCTTATAGTTTTCCATGTATAGTCTTTCCCATCTTGGTTAGGTTTATTTCTAGGTATTTCATTATTTTTGAAGGAATAACAAGTGGGATTTTTTTCCTTAATTTTGTATTCTGTTTCTTCATTATTAGCATACAAAAATGCAAATGATTTCTAGATATTCATTTTGTCTCCAGCTACTTTGCTGAATTCATTTATCAGTTGTAGTATTTCTTGGTAGATTTTTTGGTGTTCTCTATGTACAATATCATGTCATCTGCAAATAAATAGTTTTTTGTTTTTTTCCTTTCCAATCTGGATGCCTTTACTTCTTCTTCTTTGATTGCTGTGACTAGGACTGCCAGTACTATGTAGACTAAGAGAGGTGAATGTGGACATTCCTGTCTTGTTATTGATCTCATGGGGGATATTTATAGTTTTTGCCCATTGAGTATTATGATGGCAGTGGGTTTGTCATATATGGCCTTTATGATATTAAATATGTTCTCTCTATTCCCAAGTTGCTGAGAGTTTTTATCATAAATTGGTGTTGTATTTTATCAAAAGCTTTTTCTTCATCAATTGATATGATCGTGTGATTTCTGTCCATTTTATTTATGTGGTGAATCACATTTATTCATTTGTGAATGTGTACCAACCTTGCATTTCCAGAATAAATCCCACTTGATAACGGTGTGTGTTCTTTTTGATGCATGACTGTATTTTGTTTGCTAATATATTTTTGAGGATTTTAGCATCTATATTCATCAGGGATATTGGCTTATGTATATTTTTGTAGTGTCTTTATCTTGTTTTGGACTTAGAATAATGCTAGCCTTGTAAAATGAGTTTGGGAGGCTTCCCTCCTCTTGAATTTTATAAAATAGATTGGGAAATAGGGGTATTATTTCTTCTTGAAATGTCTGGTAAAATTCACCTGTGAATCCGTCTGGTCCAGGACTTTTGTTTGTTGGAAGTTTTTTGATGACTGCTTCAATTTCATTAGGTATAATCTATTTGTTCAGATTGTCTGATTCTTCCTGATTATTTTTGGAAGGTTGTATGTTTCTAGGAATTTATCCATTTCATTCAGGTTGTCCACTTTGTTAGCATATAATGGTTCCTACCATTTATTTTTACAATCCTTTGTATTTCTTTGGCATCAGTTGTTATTTCTCCTCTATCACTTATGATTTTATTTTGGGAGGCTCCTCTTTTTTCTTGAGGAGTCTAGTTAAAGGTTTGTCAATCTTGTTTATCTTTTCAAAGAACCAGCTCTTGGATTCATTGATTGAGAGAGACTCTGGGTCCCTTGGAGTGGATGAAGAAACTACTCAGAGACTCTCCATCTGAGGAAGGAAGGGAGAGGGTTTTCTCTAGTGGAAAATCACCCCTGTTTCTTTATTAGTCCACTTTCCACATGCAGACGTACTTAAGGAAGATATGCAGCCCTTCCACAAATGGTAGGGAGTGAAAGGGAAATGCAGATCAATACAGGGTTGGAACATCCAGGTATTTTACACAAGGTCCAAAGCACTTCCTCTTACTTAATCATTCTGTTCTTCACATTTTGCTGACAAGGATTTGAGGCTTTACAGAGAAAAACAGGGCAAGTTCCCTTTTCCTTAAAAGTCACTTTGTATTTCTATTCTATCTTTAAAACCCCCGGAGGGTGGGATTCAGAACAGGCCTGGAGGACAACCTGCCAACTAAGGGCCCAGTGGGGGGTGGCTCCACACAGTAGTTGTAGGCTTTTAAACCAAGCCTGTCTGCTTCTCACATCTCCCCATGCCTGTCTGTCCCCCACAATTGATCTTTTGTATAGATTTTTAGACTCAGTTTCATTGACTTCTGCTCTGATCTTTATTATTCCCTTTCTTCTACTCACTCTGGGCTTTGTTTGTTGTTCTTTTTCAAGTTCCTTTAAGTATGAAGTTAGATTGTTTATTTGAAATTTTTTTTTTTTTAATAAGCCTGTAATGCTACGAATTTCCCTCTTAGGATTGTTTTCCCAGCGTCCCATTGGTTTTGGATTGTTCTGTTTTTCATTTGTTTCAAGATATATTTTGATTTCTTCCTTCATCTCATTTTTGACCCGTTCATTGTTTCAAAACATGCTATTTAGCTTCTGTGTCTTTGCATGTTTTTCAGTGTTCTTGTGATTGATTTCTAGTTTCATCGAATTGTGACGAAAGAAGAGCTTAATATGATTTCAATCTTAAATTTATTTACACTTTAGTGTCCTAACATGTGGTCTCTCCTAAAAATGTTCTATGTGCCTTGAAAAGTATGTATACTCTGAGGCTTTAGGGTGAAATGCTCTGAAAGTATCAAGTAAATCCTTCTGATCTAGTGTGTCATTTAAGGCCACTGTCTCTGTTGATTTTCTGCCTGGAAGATCTATCTATTGAAGTAAATGGGGTGTTAAAATTTTCAACTATGACTGTATTTCTGTCAGTCTCTTATGTACATCAAGATTTGCTTTATATATCTAAGTGCTTCTGTGTTGGGTGCGTAATTGTTTACTATGGATATATCCTCTTGTTGAATTTTTCCTTTTATTATTATGTAGTGTCCTTCTTTGTCTCTTACTATGGACTTGATTTTAAAGTCTATTTTGTCAGATATAAGTACTTCTACTCCAGCTTTTTTTTTTTTTCCATTTACATGAAATATCTTTTTCCAACCCCTTACTTTTTATCTGAGATGGGTCTCATGAAGGCAGAATAAAATATGGGTTTGGTCAGAGCACATAAGCCATTAACATTTAAGGTGATTATTCATAGATATGTATGTAGTGCCATTTTATTGTTAGACTTTTCTTCCTCTTTTATTTTTCTTTCTTTTTTTCTTCTTATTCTTCTTAAAGCAAGTCCTTTAACATTTGTTGCACTACTGGGTTGGTGTTAACAAACTCCTTTAACTTTTTCTTTTCTGGGAAGTTCCTTTTTCCTCCCTTGATTTTAAATTACAGCCTTGATGGGTAAAGTAACCTTGGTTGTAGGTCTTTGTTTTTCATCACTTTGAATTTTTCATATCATTTCCTTCTGGCCTGAAATATTTCTGTTGAGTAAACAGATGCCAGTCTAATTGTTGCTCCCTTGTCAGTAACTACCTGCTTTTCTGTTGTGGCTTTTAGTATTCTCTCCCTGTTTTTAAGCCTTGTTATTTTAATTACGATGTGTCTTGGTGTAGGCCTCTTTGATTCTAACTTGTTTAGGACTCTCCGAGCTTCCTGGACTTGTATGACTTTTTCATTTACCAGATTAAGAAAGTTTTTAGTCATTATTCCTTCAGATACATTCTCAAGCCCTTGTTCCCTGTCTTTTCCTTCTGGTATCCCCATGCTGCAGATGTTTTCGTGCTTCATGCTGTCCAAAATGTTTCTTAAGCTCTCCTCACTTTTTAAAACTGTCTGGGTGATTTTTTTCTCCTTTGTCTTCCAAATCATTGATTAGATCCTCTGCTTCACTAACCTGCTGTTTATTCTCTGCAGTTTATTATTTATCTTAGATATTGCATTATTTTTTTTCTGTCTGGTCTTTTTTTATGGTTTCTGTCTTTTTTCGTGCTGTTGAGTTTCCTTATAATCATTACTCTGAACTCTCTATCTGATAGAATACTTTTCTCCAATTCATCTAGTTCTCTACATGATAAATTGCTTGTTTCCATTTCATCTAGTTCTTCTGGAGAATTCTCTTATTCTTTCACTTGGGGTCTGTTTTTTATCTTCCTTTTGGCTGTTTCTTTATATTTTCTGTCTTGGATGTTAAACCAATCAGTTCTTAAAACTGATCTATTGTTGATCTAATCAAGTTATAATCAGTAGTCTATCTTAAGTCCCACAGGGTGAGGCACAGTAATTCCTAGAGATGATGTTCTTGCTTCCCTTCAGGCTGATTCCATTTGGAGTGTTTTCCCTGAGGAAGATGACTTCTGCATTATGAGAAATGACTCAGCACAGGGATTGTGGTAGCTATTCCTGCAGTTCTCTCCCACAGCCACCAGTCCCAGACTCTTCTCAAATGTCTGTAGTCCACTCTTTCCTCTTTCTGCTGGAGCCAGAGTAAGTGGCTACAAACAAATTTTTTTGTGTGTGTGTTGGCCCTTTAAGAGGCTCTCTGTGTCTCCAGCCATCTCTCCCTGGCACACACAATCCCTGCTGCTTTTCACAGCTGGATGTTATCTGGGCTCCTTTTTGGCTGTGGTGTTATAGGCTGAGGAGCACAAATTGGGGTTTAGAACCCACATTTTTAAGGGGGAACCCCTTGGCTGCTGAAATATCTCTCTGGAACTTCAGCTGCTGCCCCTGGGAGCACAGCCAACCCTCTCAGCCTTTTTCTGCCGTCCCTACCAGTCACATGGTACTAAAGTGGCTTCTTCTTTCTTCCTTGGTTTGTAAGGCTTCTCTGCAGCTAGTATTCAGTTGGGTTTTCTGTATGATTTCTTTATAATTTAATTGTAATTCTGGGTTGCTCCTGGGAGGATGTTAGTGCAGCTTCCACTTACTCCTCTGCCATCTTGGATCTCTCAGTGAAGTCATTTTTTAGTTAGCACAATTGGGGCAACACTAATAGCATCTAGTGGGTGGAGGCCAGGAATAGTTTTAAACAACTGACAATGCATAGGATAGTCACCAAAGCAAAGAATAGAATGATCCAGCCCAAAATGTCAATAGTACTGAGTTGGAGAAACCCTTAGAATAATAGAGAAACCATTAGAGTCTTAGAATATTCAGGCCCACCTCTGGGGTTAGCGTTCAAATCATCCTCTAGTGAGGCACATAGGTGAGTGAGGAAAAATACATAAGGACAAAAAAAAAAAAAATTAAGAACAAAGCCAGGTAAGTAACAATGCCACTGCCTCACTTACTAAGCACGATTTTACAGTCTCATATTAACTTTCCTGTGTACGTAAGGCTTTCTACCTTCAGGGATTTAATTAACATGCCATAATGGCTAATATCACAATATTTTGGTTATGGCTAGCTGATTCCTTGATGGATATATCATAAAATAATATCTAAATACATTTAGGAGATAATAAAAACTACATTGTTTTTCTATAACAAAGAAAGTATTAGCAATTGGGTTAATTTTTTTTTTTCATTTTATAGCACAGAATACTTTAAATAGAAAACTGTGTTGACATGTATATGTATAAACTTAGAATGGTAATATCGTAATACATATGAATTAAAAAACATTTCATTAAAATATTTATGATATTTAATGATGTTTATCATGTGAAGTCAAAGTACATTTTCTAGAGTTGAGACTTCCTTAATTCTAGCTTTCTTCTAGCTTTTATTAGAGATTAAATAAAACTATAGAATTTCAAAGTCAGAAGAACAGTTTAAAAATACTAAAGAGAAAAATGTAACTCATTGGAGAAGTGTCTATGCAAGCCCTTTGTGCATTTTTTAAATTAGAATGTGTGGTTTCTTTTGGTGTTTAGTTTTATAATAAGTTCTTTATAAAATTTATAAAATTTGGATATTAACCCCTTATCAGATGTGTCATTGGCAAATATGTTCTCCCATTCAGTGTGTTGTCTTTTCATTTTGTAAAAAATATTGCTATAAAAAAATGTTTGAGATTTTATTGCCTATATTTTCTTCTAAAAAAAATTTTTTTATGGTTTCAACTCTAACATTTAAGTTTTTAATTCATTTTGAGTTTATTCTTGTGTATGGTTTAAAAAGGTTGTCTATTTTCATTATTTTACACTTACCTGTCCAATTTTCCCAATATCATTTATTGAATAGACTACCTTTACCCCACTGTATGCTATTACTTCCTTTGTTGAATAGTAATAGACCATAAAGATGTATGGAAGGCCAATAGACACATGAAAAGACACTCAACATCATTATTACGCAAATTAAAACCACAATGAGATATCACCTCAACCTGTCAGCATGGCTATCATCAATAAACAATAGAAAGGGGAACCCTCATGCACTGTTGGTGGAAATGCAATTGGTGTAGACACTGGAAAGTATTATGGTGCTACCTCAAAAAAATGAAAAAGGGGACTGTCTTATGACCCAGCAATTCTACTTCTGGGAATATACCTGAAGAAACCTGAAACACTGATTAGAAAAAATATATGCAGCCTATGTTCACTGTAGCATTATTTACAATTGCTGAGATTTAGAAGCAGCCTAAATGTCCATCAGTAGATGAGTGGATAAAATAGCTGTGGTATAATACATTACACAATGGAATACTACTATGCCATAAAAAGAAGGGAATCTTACCTTTTGAAACAGAATAGATGGACCTGGACAGTATTTGGCTAGGTGAAATAAGCCACTCAGAGAAAGACAAATACCATATGATTCCACTTACCCAGTACATGTGGAATCTAATGAACAAAATAAACTAATAGACAAAACAAAAACAGACCAATAGATAGAGAAAATAGACTGATAGCTGTTAGAGAAAAGAAAGATTTGGGGGAGTGAGTAAAAAAGGTGAAGGGATTAATCAAAAAAATAAAATAAAACTCAGGGACACAGACAACAGGATGGTGATTACCAGAAGGAAAGGGGCTGGGGGAGGTGGATGAGGGAAATGGGGGATAAATGGCAATGGAAGGAGGCCTGACTGGGAGGTGAACATGTAATACTATGTACAGATGGTGTATTATAGATTCGTACACCTGAAATCTATATAATTTTATTAACCAAAGTCACCACAAATAAATTCAATACACTTTAAAAGGAAAACCTGTAGTTCAGGGACCATAGGTAATTTTTTTAGATCCCACAAGTAGACTAATTGAGACAAAACTATAATCTCAGAGCTGTTATGTTATACCCTGCTGCTCAAATTTGCTAGTTATATCTTTGGAATACAAGGTAAGCTGTAAGAAAATAAAAGCTGGAAAGAAATAAATTTGTACAACATTTTACATTTGAGATTTCTTAAAGAGGAATATACACAGAGGGATTCTCTTAGTCCTTAATGATGCCAGTGATGGTAGCTTTTGCAGAACTAACAAAATGACAATAAATTATATGCAATATTTCCTACAGAGTCAACTAGCAAATTTAGCAATAATACCTCCCCAGATTACTGTTAAGATATGAAATTATTATTTTTACATGACAGGTAAATAAGCAGTTTCCTTTAATTAGACTAGATTAAGAGAAGTAAAATGCTCTTGAAAACAGCAGTGGAATGGAATGGTGTCTTTATCAAGAGCGAAATCATCTTAATGTCTTATGCTGTCTAGTTATCATGAAAAATAGGTTGTGGTACATGCACACTTTAATTATTAACACTGAAATCTGCTGAAATTGAAGTATTGCTGTTAGTAAGAGCTATTACTGCTGAAATGACCCATTTAGTAGTGACCCATGGTATCAAAATATGGATTTAAAGTGGTAATTAATAACAGTCCATTTCTGAAAATGTTAACTCAGGAGTTCAATAAAAATGCTAACTAGGCCTCAAATACCACAGAGGGTATATTGAAATAGTAATATGTATTACTTATCTTAAACGCTTTGTATATTCTGATTTGAAACAAGATGATAGCAGTAAAAATACTTTTCAACTGGTGTCAAAGTAGTCAGTTAGTACACTTAGTGGATTGGTTTCACCAACCCACCTTTATTTTTTTTTTTTTTTAGTTTTTAGATCTGAAATTCTTTACACATTCTTTTTATCACATTCTACAGATGTCCAATATATGGAAACAGAATAAAATGTAAAATTCAACAGCGTGACACCAAGAGAATTTTTGGAATAATGGGTGGTTGTGTTTCTCATTTTATGGGTAACTTGTTCCAACATCCATGTAATAAATAGTTATCCCACACATATCCTATTCTTGCTATCCCTCTTATAAAAGAATATAAAGTTCCATAGGCTGCCACATAATTAATTATATTGTGAAATAACATATTACATGATGTTTTAGTAGAGATAAAAAACCAAATAAACAGAATTAAACATGCCTATAGCAGCATGATGATTTCAAATCATCAGTATGTGTTTGGAGTGCATTAATTGGTATTTGTTGAGTTTTCCTTACTTAATTGACTTGTTTTAAACATATTAAAATGAAATTATATTCTCTAGCTATATTGACATATAATTTTTAAAGATAACTTAAAAACTGCAATTTCCATCTGAGAATAAATGTATACTATATTGTTTTAACTTTGATGAATATAAAAATATTCTTAATTATAACCATCATAAGTTAGGTCTTTAAATTTAAATATGAATGTTAGGGAAATTTTAACAAAATTTAGAACCAAATTTCAATCTTTTTTTTCAATTTGTTTGTTAGTGTCTAGGTTAACATATAGAGTAGAAGTATATGGCAGAAAAAATTTCAAAGTACTTTAAAAATAAGTATACATATACACACACACACAAGCACATGTAAAACATATTTTAAAACCCAGAACATTTAGTTAGTGACCTAATCATTGAATTGTTTAAGATGAACTAGATGGTACAAATATCTACTCTCTGAGATTTAGGTGTAGTTCCTTCAGGAAACTCATGCCTAAATCTGTGGTATGCAATTTTTAGATGTATCATTTGACCAATACTGGTATCATTTTGTTGTTTAGCCTTGGCACTTGAGTTACACTTTCTCTTTGCGCTTAGCAGGTTAGATAGATACATTTTCCATAGGTTAACTTCTAAAGGTGGTAGAATCACAGTGGCAGCAGAATATATATATCTTTTTGTGACACTTTCCAAGAAAAAAAAAAAAAACAAAAACCAAAACAATGTTGTCCCCTTTGTCATCTCATTTATGTGGCCCAGACCAAAAAGCTAGGTTTTTTTGTTTAGTTTGTCTTTGTTTCTGAAGCTAAATGAATGTGCAATAGAGGCAACAGGACAGCCAAGAGGATATGGTGTCCGAAAGCTAAATAAAGAAGTTGTTTTAAGGAGGAGAATGAGATAATGTGTATCAGAAGCTACTGAAAATTAAAGTGAGATAAACAGTGACTATTGGTCATTGGAATTTATCAATATGGATGCTATTGTGATTTTAGCAAAATCTGATTTAAAGAATAAGGTTTTGAGGGTTTTTTGTTGTTGTTTATATTAAGATGGTATAAATAGTAGGATGTTTCAAAATTGCTGAAGCTATTTGGGGTTATTTATGATTCCATATAAATTTTTGAAATATTTGTTTTATATCTATAAAATATGTCATTGATATTTTAACAGGGATTGCATTGAATCTATAGATTGCTTTGGGTAGTATGGACATTTTAATGTTGCTAATTCTTCAAATCCATGAACATTGTATATGCTTCCATTTATTTGTGTCTTCCTTACTTTCTGTCTTCAGTGTTCTATAGTTTCCCAAGTACATGTCTTTTACCTCCTTATTTTTCATATTACTATAGTAAATGGGACTTTTTTTCTAGTTTCTGTTTTTGATATTTCATTGTAAGTGTACAAAAATGCCTTTGATTTCTGAAGATTGACTTTATATCCCACTATTTTACCAAATCCACTTATTAGATCAAGTAGTTTTTCAGTGGAGCCTATAGGGTTTTCTATGTACACTATCATGTCACCTGCAAACAATGACAGTGTTACTTTCTCCTTTCCAATTTGGATGCTTTTTATTTATTTTTCTTGTCTGATCACTGTAACTAGAACTTCCAATACTATGTTGAATAGAAGTGTGAAAGTGGACATTCTTCTCTTGTTCCTAATCTTGGGGGGAAAGCTTTTAGTTTTTGCCCATTGAGTATGATGTTAGCTGTAGGTTTCTCATATATGCCTTTATAATGTTGAGGTATGCTCCCTGTACTCCCACTTTGCTGAGTGTTTTCATCATAAATGGGTGCTGTACTTTATCAAATGATTTTTCAGTATCGATATTATCATGTAATTTTTGTTTTTCATTTTGTTTATGTGGTGTATTATGTTTATTGGTTTGTGAATATTAAACAATCCTTGCATCCCTGGGATGAATCCCACTTGATCATGGTATATGATCTTTTTAATGTGTTGCTGGATCAGGTTTGCCAATATTTTGTTGAGGATTTTAGCATCTATGTTCATCAGTGATATTGGCCTGTAGTTTTCTTCCTTTGTTGTGTCTCAACCTAGTTTTGGAATTATGATAATACTGGCCTTGTAAAAAGAATTTGGGAGTCTTCTTGAATTTTTTGGAATAGTTTGAGAAGGATAGGAGTTAGTCCTTCCCTAAATGTTTGATAAAATTTACCTGTGAAGCTGTTCAGTCCAGGGCTTTTGTGTGCCATGAGTTTTATTACTGCTTCAATTTCACTAGTCATTAATGGTCTATTCAGGCTTTCTGTCTCTTCTTGATTCAGTTTTGGAAGATTACATGTTTCTAGAAATGTGTCCATTTTGCCCAGGTTGTCAAATTTCTTGGCAAATTGTTGTTCATGGTAATTTCTAGACTACTAAAACAGCAGTTCAAAAGAACCTATGCATCCCAATGTTCATAGCAGCATTATTTACAATACCAAGTGCTGGAAACAGACTATGTGCCCATCAGTAAATAAGGGAACAAAAAAACTGGTGCATTTATATAATGGAATACTACATAATAGAAAGAACTCTTACCCTTTTTGACAGCATGGATGAAAATGGAGAGTATTATGCTAAGTGAAATAAGCCCAAGGAGCAAAAAGCAAATACTGTATAAGTGGTACCTAACGAACAAAACAAAGAAATGAACAAAACAGAACCAGTGACATGGAAATAAGGAACTGACTGACAGTGACCAGAGGGGAGTGGAGAGGATGATAACGGGAGAAAGAAGAGGAAGGGTCTAGTCAAAGAACAAGAATAAAGGACTCATGAGCATGAACACTAGGGTGGGGATTGACTGTGGGAGTGGAGAAGGAAGTGGGTGGGAAGGGCAGGTGAGAGAAATGAGGAAAAATCGGGACACATGTAATTGGACAACAATAAAAAAATAATATAAAAATTATTAGGATGTTTCAGGGAAAGTACTATAAATGAAATAGGGAACAAACTTAACAACTGTGAAGAGAATGGAACAACTTTAAATTTTTGAAAAAGGACCAGATGTGTAGTATAACAGTATAAGAATAAAGGGAAGTTACTCAAGCAGAGGAAATATAGCATGATTGCCTTGTAGCATTAAGGTTTCACTTGAGGAGAGTGATCATGAAATTACAATATACAAGTTAAAGTGTGACTTATTCTTCAGCTTTATTCAGATGTATGTATTGCATACATGGCATTTCCTAAGAGATGGCATAATTAGAATTGCACCTTACTAAAGTGAAAGAAGGGCAAAGCAGTTGAAGGGATTTACATAGTGTTATCAATGAAGGATAAGAGAATTTAAGTTGAATAAGAAGAAATTGAGAAAATATCATTGATAAGTAGCAAAGTATAGTGTATAAGATTATACATTAACATATAATTGCATAGATAGATAGATAGATAGATAATGATAGATAGATAACACTGGTACCTCAGTACTCATCATTAATTTGTTCCTGAACTCATGACAAGTGCCAAAACTGATGAGTACTGAATGATGTAGCATTTTTTATTGTGGGGCAGTGTCGTGACTCATACAAGCTCTTGCAAGTGTGGTGAGCCCTTGAGCAAGTGGAGGGGTGTATGTCCATGGTGTACCAGAAACAAGGGTACCAAGCTAGTTCAAGGTGAGCATTCCAAAGGATAGGGCTACATATTTATCATGTATTTGGTAGTTTATTGAAATGTTTGTTTTAATTTTTAAAACAATATAAGTAAAGTATGTTATTTCTTTGTTATCAATTTTATGTTGCTCCTTTTTCTGATAAAAATGTGACCAGTACAGGGTTTGATGATTTCTGAAGCCAATGAATACCAAAGTATGACTTTGGTATATGTTTAATGGGCAATGGGTTTTCATCAAAAAAGAGAGGGGTGGAGAAGGGAGAGGAGGTCTTTTCATCCATATTCTATAACTGCAAAGTATGAAGACTGATGAAGTTCTAGAACATAAGATATTGTGGCTTGCTTAATACAGTCAGTCCTGGCAATTTTGGAAGAATAAAGTAGCATCACACTGGATTTTGTGAGTCTGAGAGATTATAATAAGCTGTAGTAAATCTTTTGGTATTTGCAAACCTAGCCTCACTGCAGTAAAGAGATCTGATTCAAGCAAGAGATCTGGATGTTTCCTTCCTAACAACTCTCCTCTCTGTAGTTTTGTCAGTTTGCTTCAGTGCGCATTAGTGATCTGACCAATAGTGGGCTGTCACTTTGTAACCAGCTGTCCTCATAGTGTTGATCAATAAAGCCCCATCTGAGTCTCCAGTAAGACTTTAAACCTGGCAGAGTAAAGTTAACCATTATTTATATTTACAAAGCATATAAGCCAGTAACTTAAATAGAGCTATTATATAGTATAAGAAAATGTCTAAGTGCTAAGAATATTCAATATGTCATCAACTTCCATAAAGCTAAGAGACAAATCTATCAGGTTTGAAGCTTGGATTTTTTTCAAGATGTTATAAATGCTTAACACAAGGCACTAATATTAGAGCATCATACAAATGCTGTATAGATGGCAAGACATCAAAGTTGTCATCATTGTTCTGTTTTTGAGACCAGTAAAATAAGCCATAGTTTTACAACTGTGTATGCCCACGCCTTTATGTAACAGACTATGAATCAGGGGACTGAGCTCTGTTCCTAAATATAACCACTGATGATTTCCCAAATTTTCCAGTCATTTACAATACAATGATGTATTGACTATTAAGGAATTTTTCTTTCTTTTTTTTTAACATTTTCAGTCAATTCCATTCAGGCTGCTATGACAATACCATAGGCTGGGTGGCTTATAAATAACAGAAAGTTATTTCTCATAGTTTTGGAGGCTAGAAAGTCCAAGATCAAGACACTGGCTGATTAGGTGTTTGCTGTGAATCCGTTTCTTGGTTCATAGACAACTATGTCCTCACAAGGCAGATGGGGCAAGGGAACTCTCTGAAGTCTCTTCTATAATGGAACTAATCTCATTCTGAAGGTTCCACCCTCAGGACTTAACCACCCCCCAAAGGCACCACCTCCTAACATTATCCCATGGGGAATAGAATTTAACATATGAACTGGGGTGGGGGCACAATCATTTAATCTATAGCTAAGAGTCTTGTGTTTACGTGGAAATTTTAATGTGATACTCAAAGCAAATTATGATAGATGTTGGTGACTCTAAAAAATGCCAGTTACTTTTCAGATAGAAGATTAAGTGTTCCAATAGGCCAATTTGATACATTCATGACTTTAGAGCAACTAGCTAATTTTTTACTAACTTATTTTATGAAAGCAAAGTTGTCTACATACTTTAATTATACATTTGGTATAGCGTTCAAGACATTACTTCAAAATTTAGATTAAGATTTTTACCAGGTTTGAGCTGCTCAGTTTCATAGAAGGTGTTGTATTTATGTTAATGCCTAGAAAATTTTTAAATGATTCACTTATTTGAACTAAAATGTTATTTATTCCTAAGTCTAGGCAGACCTCTACATTCTAAGATATAAAATATTACATTAGAAAAATTGGATCCCAACCTATGTTCATTGCCTATCAAAATTAGTTCAAGAATCTAGGAAAGCCATAGTATCATCAAATACCATAGTATGTCTTAACCTAATTAGAAATGAATAATAAGTAAAAAAAGAGACTGTGAAACTAAAATATCTAGTTATGTTTGTATAACATATTATCTGAAAAAGCAAAATAAAATAAAATAAAGTATAGACAGTAAAATAAACAGTTCTACAAAAAGGGCATACTTATAGAAATTATATTAAAATACAAGCCAGGATTTTAATTGGAGGAATAGAATAAAACACTTCACACATTTGTTTTAATGCTTTTATTTATCACTTTGCTATTTCTTTTTAATAATCTTTAAACATGTAGTGTAAAAGAATAACTGAGTACATTATTGACCTCATGGACATGGACGACAGTGTGGTGATTGCTGGGGGGAGGGGGAGGTAAGGGGACTAAATGCTAATGGAGAAAATATAGTAAAATTTAAAAAAAATTTAATCTCGTATTAGGGGTTCTACAAAATAGGCCTCCACTTTACTTTTTTTCTTAACATAGAAAATCTTAATGCCACTAATGATTTCAGCAACTCCTAATCTTACATACTAAATATTTCAATATTTTAGTATTAAAGGAATAGTGTTTATGTTATACTATAAATCCTATCACTTTACAATACACTTGAATATTAAATATTTATATGTTAAGCTATGATATGTTATAGTTTTTAAATGATATTTAAAGCAGGTATATGCATTATAAAATGGGTTATGCAACTGGACAAAGGAAGAAAAGGTAAAGACATTGAAAAAGAGAAAAAAAATTTGCTTATATGATCATTTATTTGAGAAACAATTAAATGCTATTTGAAATAAAAAGGCATATTCAATTAATAGCTATCTTGTGAACATCTACATGAGGTGTTGGTAATTAAGCATGATCCCTCCACTGAAAGATCTTACTTCTTAGTAGATTTCATATTTTATTATATCCCTCCTGATTTATCTTCATTTTTTAATTCTATACATTTAACATAAGGTCTTTTATATAAGAGTAACAAGCCCTCAGTATATCGCCAGTACATATGTAGGTCTGTGCATATGTGTGAATGTATAAACATACACATATACATGTGTATGTGTGCATGTGTGTTTGTGTGTGTATATATTTTGTGTACAGACATGCACAGATATATGCGAACACTAGTTTTGTCTGGTAAAACTACAGAACCAGCCTTATCATTTTCTGAAATCTAGCTACCTTATTGAAGCAACTTGGAACTTTAATTTTTTCTTTATATTCATAATAGGCCTTAGTACATTTCCTTGCCCATAATATGTAGCCTCACACTTGTTACATAAAGGAATAAAGCCTTGAGTTTTACAGAGTCTAAAACTTTTGTTACTGTATACAAAGTGATGTTTTCCAATCAAATTGCCTAGTTGAAATTGGCTATTGAAAAATAGGAATTTTTTTCTAAATTTGATCTAAATACACCATTCTTCTGAGTTTTATATAGAAATATATAGATATGTGTATAAATACATATAAATAATTTTAGCTATTATATATAATATTTTCATAGTTTAAAAAGAATGTTGATATTGAATTATCTATGTTACATGTGATGATTACTATTAGTTTCCTCTATCTTCTTCATTATAATTGTTATAGCTTTAATTATTTCATCTCATTCGTCTTTTTTGGATGTCAATATATTCAACATAATTGTGAATTTTTCAAGCCTGAACTTTTTGATTTACTTCTGGAGGCCATGAAGAGATATTACTTCCTGAATCCTTCTAAAATGTAAAATAATGAAGTGAGAGTACATTGATGAAAAAACAGTTAACCTTAGGGTTTGCAAAGAGCTGCTCCATTGAAGTCAGAGGAGCCCATTAGTATGTTTCTATAAACTCATTAGGGACAAATCTAAACACCTGCTTTTATGGATTATTTTAAAACTGAAATAAAAAATACTGTAAAAACTGATCAAACAGTAGTCCTTTCAATTTTAAACACTTAATGAATCATTTCTTTTATTAAAAACTAGCAGTGATAGGTAACATGCAGGTTATTTCTCTGTATCGAGACAATCTAGATAGGAACATATTTCTGTAATATCATAAAATATTGAAAATAAATTTTCTTTCAGTAGATATTTTAAATGAAATTGAAATAAATAAATAAATAAATAAGTGTGTGTGCGTGTGTGTGTGTGTGTGTGTGTGTGTGTATCCTAACTGGACTGTTAAATCTATAATGAAACTACATATCATGTTTGATAAACATTTTCAGTTATTTCATGTAATATAAGTGCAAAATGTTTAATCTTAGCAGTTAATCAGCTAATAACTTTATTAAATTTTATGTTAATTCTGTATATTCTACATTAATGTTTTAAAATTATTTCATTGGAGATGTCCTTCCCCTGTGGTACAATATGTAGTAAATATTTCTCACTCTATCTTTCACTTTATTCTCATTCTTCTTTATCTCATTTCATATCAACCTCATACTTCATCTAAACTTTCAATGTTCAGCCTTCTATCAAAAAATCCACCATTATCAGATGTCAAAGTTAAAAATAATTTTAGAGATTATTAAATGCAAATCCTCATTCAAAATATGAAAATGTTTCATTGGATCTTTCTGACTAATGGGATATAGGCTGAAATAATAGACAGCTTCCACACCTGGACTATAAAAAACCTCCCTCAGTGATTCTCATTCTTTTCCTCCAAGGTGACTTGGTATGCATATGTTGAAATGATGTTAGTGGAAGAATTAAATTGACAGGAGGGATCAGAGTAAACCCCATACTAATAATGTAGAGCAGGGATATGAGAACATAATAAGTTAAATCTCTGCTATTGAGAATTTATGTGTTATGGTAGATGGTTTTATTTACCCTAAATCACTTTAGGGAAATGATTTCTTGTAGCTCATTCAAGAGGCGATCTGTTCTCTTGGGTGGGCTTCATAAAATTGAGTGTGGAAATTGAGTCAGTTTCTTCCTTACTGTTTGTAGAACACCTCTTTCCTTCTTCTTTATATCTGATATTATTCACTCCACAAATGTTTATGTATTTATCAAACACTTTAACAAATAGTCCCTCTTTAAATACAGTCTTTAATCCAAAGGTCACACCTACATATGCACTGCCAAGATTTTAAGACTTACCTCACTCTTATTCTAAAACTAAAGTCAAACTTAAAAAAAAAGAAAATTCACTATCCATGTAATCGGTTTAAATCTGATTTTCTTTACCTCTCACTTCCTTCCAGTGATAAAATAACTTTCTGCTGCTTTATCTGAACCACTGTCTATCATATAATAGTTTCTTTTCTCACTCATAACAGTTTTCCATGTGTCCCAGAAAAGCTGACATCGGTAAAATGATGTATACACTACTCTGCATGCTCTGCTTCATTTATTCAGTCTGCTGCCACTCAGTTGGCCTTCTTGTTCTTCAAACAGACCAGACAAGTCATGGTTACAGAGCTTTAATGGTGAAAGGACCAAATATTTCACTTTCTATAAATCTCTGCTCAAATGCCACATTCTCAATTAATTTTATCTTGACCACCCTAAAGGAAATTATACCATCAATAAATGCTCCTGATCTTCTTTATCTTGTGTATATTTTAAAATATTTTCTGCAGAATGCATTGCCAGCTATTGTGATATATAATTTACTTGTGCAGTCCACATTTCTGTCTGACCATAGTCTTTTTTTTCTTTTCTTTTCTTTTCCAAACTGGTGGTTGCCAAGCCAAGTTCTCAGGAAACAAAATGAGACAAGCAAGAAGGTAATAATTATTCCTGGAGAGAAAGGATTGACAACCAGAGAGTGGCCAAAAGTACACACAGAAGTCACAATTCAAATATCTAATTCTTCCTAATGTTTTTCCCTGCCAATCTGATGTTGGAAAGGAAAAGACAACATGAAGTTTATGTTCCCCTCTCTACCAGGTATCACACAGAGAGATCTGAGAAAGCTGACTGTGGTAAAAATCTTCACCCTTTGCTATCTTCTATCAGTGCTCCCAGGACTCTTGTCTGCAGGTTCCAGAGTAAGTGGTGTGTCCCAGCAGAAGTCTCCAGAAACTTGTGAAAGAAAAATAAATTTTCCTTTATATTATGAGTGTTTGCCTGAGGTCCCTTTTTCTTTAAGTCACCTCATCAGTGGATAAGCTCATCTAGGTTAAAATCACTCTGCTGTATTCATAATTGCTTCTTGGCAAAGTTAACCTGCTTGTTTAGCCTTAAATAAAATCACTTACCCAGGCCTCACACTGGACCCAGTCCAGTTACATCAGACCCATTCTGACCCCAGAGCCAGGCTAGTTTTTAACTCAGACCCAGTTAGACCCCTTCAGTTAAACCCAGCTGGGGAAAATAAATGCTCAAAAAAGTCTGAAAACTTATTAACCCAAAAGCTGTGGAGCTAGGATCCCAGAAGAACTTACCCACCACCTCCAGAGGCAGTGAGAAAGCGGAGCTCAGGGGTCTCAACAGGAAACGACTTCTGGTTTCTCATGGCTTCTGGTAGGTGTATGGGGTCTACTTCAGTTCTGTCTTATGACACCAGAATGGCTGAAAGGTAAACAGAGACATATTAAAAATTTAAAGAGTTAATTAAGCAAACATCAATTCGAATTGGATAGCATCCCATCTAGCAGATAGGAAAGAGCCCTGTGGAGCTGTATGGAATAAAAGACTTTTATGGGTAGAAGGGAACAGGTACAAAACGAAGAAGTTATACTAGGCGAAAAAGAAAAAGTGGGTTGGCAATTACCTGGAATGTTACTTTCCTTTAGGGAATGACTGGAGGTTATCAGGCAGATTACCTACTTAGTTCTGATCAGGAGATTCCTGATTGGCTGGTTTAAGATACTATTTCTGGAGAGCCAAACCTCACTTAAGTTAAACTTCCATTTGGTGACATGGGGCTTAGCATAATCAATCCTATTTTGGGCCTGTTGTCTTGTTTTTAACAATATAATGCTCTGGCACTTCCATTATGTTCCATATCCAAATGACAGAAAATAGAAGTAGAAAAATATGAAGGTAATTCTTTCTTTCTTTCTTTCTTTCTTTTTTTTTTTTTTTTTTTTGGTAGAAGAAAAACAAAATGCTTACATTCAGTGAGACAAAAAATCGGAATTTTTAAAATTCTTGGTTCCTTAGAATTATACAATTATACTTTATACATCAAGTTCCATTAGTTAAGCATTCCGTATAGTACCTGGGCCTCTGCATTTACAAATAAAGTCCAATAATAAAGATGTAAGAAATATTTTTTAAAAACCTCAGTGTAAGTATATGTGTGCATCAATGTATGCGTGAACCTATATTTATACACAAATATTAACATGTGTATATGTATGCACTATCACTTTTTTTTGCTGAAAATTATTTAGTTTAATGGTAAGATCTGAGCAGTTCTTAAAGTTCTTGAGGTAGGCACTGAGATAGTAATTTGGAGATAGTTTTAAAATAGTTCAATATTATTTTATTTATACAGTGAGTGTTTTTTCTTTTTTCTTTTTAAATGGAAACACACTCCAAGGATAAGGTTCATGAGGGGTCAATACCATTGAATGGGGAATAATATCAAAGTCTAATATCCATGAAAGAATTAATGTGTGAGGACTTTACTCAGAAGACTAAACATAATTTGAATGTAAATTTCTGTAACAGAACTGACTTAATAATGTATATGGAGTTAGACAGCAAAAATAGTTTTTAAAACCATCATACAAAGAGATCAAATGGGTCAGCATTAGAAATTTGTTGCAGAATACTATGGGGAACTTACTTTTATTCATAGTTCCAAGCATGTTCAATTGTCATGTCAGTCAGCACTGGGGCAGAAGGAAGCTTAACTTTAATATTATATTCCATTAAGATGGAACCAAATGTGTCCTTGGTGCAAAGAGAATAAAACTGTAAATGTAAAGAAATCTATTAGGTAATACATAAGATTTGAAGCTAAAAGAACATTAAGATAATATTTTGTTTATTTAAAAAATATGATAGTTAACAGGATCATCCAACAATAGACCATTAAACAGAAACAAAGACCAAGATCTTTTTTGCTTTAGTTCAATGTTCTTTCCATGGTACCAAGCTCCCCTTATATATGAGATACTGTGCTAGATCCTGTTAAATTTAGAAAGTTAGAGGGATTCCAAATATGCTAATGTTCAAAATTTGTGATTTGCTCATTCTTATTGGTCAAATCCAAAAATGATAAAAGGAATATTCAGATTATTTTTATTTTATCCATTTATTCCTTAATATTTACTTAAGCAATTACCAAGCTTTATAATCAGTTGGTAAAATATTATGTATATTATTATATTTGCATATTTTTTAGTTATTTAAGGAAAATATATTATTTCATACCACTTTCAAAATTTTTTTTTTATTTTTTAGTCATTATAGGCACTTATCTACATTAGGAGCTAATAATGCTGTTAGGCAAATTCGTAAGCTCTGTTTTCTCAAGACTTGGCAACCAGCCACATTTAGAATTCTATAATAGACATAATCTGGCTCAGCAAAGGAAACATATGTAAAGTATATACATAGCAATATAATAGAATTTTCTACTTAAAGTCAAAACGAGGCATACAGATCATAGTTTTACAAGAAAGAAAGGGAGCAGTGATCAGGCAAGAGTTTGTGGGTGGAATAGTAGAAGTTATGTGCAGATTATTAAAAGACTGATTTGATTTCTTAAAGGGATGCCTTTATTGAAGCAAATGACACATTTATTAATGGCATAGGCTTCCATTATCTGATTAAACGTTTGACTTTACTGACCTGTTACTTTACCTTTGAGACTTCATTTCCTACCTGGCTAGCACAATTTTCCATGTGAAGAGGAAGGTCAATGCAAATCAGAACACTTCACAAGGTTATAGAAAATACTAGCTAATCTTGAAAACTTTATTTTTAGAAACATGTTTTTCTGTTGCTTTTATTTCTTTTCTTAAAGGAAATAGTGCTAGTTGTTTTTGTTTTGTTTTGTTTGTTTTTTTAAAGCTGGATGGAGCAAGTCAAATGCATGAGTGCTTATTTTATTGTAGATTTGGATTAGATGAGAAAAACAGATAGGACATTCAAAATGCCCTTCCTCACCTTGCAATGAATCTGACTCATAGGCAATTTATAGCAGCAACACATACAGTTTTAAAAGTTGCTGCAGTAATAGTCAGCAGTCAAACTATTATAATTTAGACTAAGATGCCCCTAGAGAACACATTTTACAAGAAAGCTAAAATTTACTGAAAAAACAATATGAGTTAGGCTTTTCATTCACTGTATTTCTATCCCTGAGTAAATCAGTGGCAATAACACTTGTTAAATTGGCATCCTGCTTGGTGCTTTTGCCATGCAACTTAAACGTTCATATTTAACAACCTAGGACAAGGTCAGAATTATACTGCTTTTATTGTCCCCCTTACCAAGATGCAATACATTCTTAAGAATATTTCCAAGTATTTCTATCTTTACATACTTGACTAAATATAAATATGTGTCCTTTAGTCTTTTAGAAATGCTCAGGAATAGATAACATAAGCTACAAAAAGGTGTAACATTATGTAAGAATAAGGTCATGACTTTTTGGTAATAAGTATGACCAAATGTATCTGGAAAAACATTACAAATTGAGAAGATAATATAATAAAAAAAGTCAACAGATCCTCCCCCCCCCAAAAAAAAATTCCTTTGTTGTAAATTAAAAGAAACAATTTTTCCTATATTCATTAAGAAAATACTTTCTTTATGATAAGTATTAGCTTTATAATTAAACAGACATGTCATGGTTGAAAATGAAGAAAGGATGAAAACAAACACAATTAAAAGCATGTTTAATATTTTTGTTTTGATGTTTCTGCCTTTATTTTGGGTTTTAATATAATCATCCTGGTTTGCCTCAGAGTCTCAGTTTAAATTAAACCTTTGTTCCAGAATCATTATTACTAGTATTTAAACAATTATTCCTAGTATCTAAATGGATGAATGAACGATATGTTATATTGTCATATTTTTATGGGCTTTATCTTAAGAAGCATACAATCCTTTCTTTGACTTGCAGGTTTAATCACTAGTTTCTGTAAACATGTTATGTCATCTTTGAGGAGTAACACTGCCATTATAAAAAATATAACAAAACTGGCAGATATGGAAACTTAAGATCTCTAAGGAGATGCATCTTTATGTTCACCATTATTTGTTTGAAATAATAGAGTTACTTTCTTATTTTTATTCCCACAAAGATAAAATGAACATTTTACAACTCTTAGCAAATCTGAAGTGTCAGAAAGGACAATAAGCAATTATTGGTGTTATTACCCAGGTATAAAATTTTGTAAAAGAATTTTACATATATATTTTTCACTCATGTAGTTGTTTTTATATGTCTTTACATATTTTTATTTAATTATGCATAACTGTATCTCATATATGAAATATCTTTCTCTAGTTTTACCTCTAAGACTACAAAATAGACTCTTATTAAGATTACTGGCTAACAGCCACATAATAACACTTTGAGTAAATATACTGATATTTACTTGTTATTTTGTTATTGAACATTGAATTAAGTTTCCAAACTTCTAGATATGAGAAACAATAGCTTTACCAAAATGTTTGTCTATGGAATTTGTTTTGTTTTATTCTTTCTTTCATGTCATGATTTTAGAATTTTTCTATCCTAAATCCTGTTGAAATTTTTAAATAAAAAATGCAATGCAATTTAGATAATTTATTAAGTTTATTGAAAACAGAACTGTACAGATGGACTGTGGGAGCCAAGGTGGGGGGGTGGACGGAGGAGGACAAAGAGGGAAAAATAGTGGGACAACTATAATAAAATAAACAAGAATAAAAAAATGAAAAATAAGTTGCCTAAATATATACTACCACCATTCTTTTATGAGCTTGTATAGGCCCTGAATCTTTGAAGACAGCAAGTATTATTCTTTAAAACTATTTTCTAACTTGTTTCAATTTGTCCTCCTTTAATTATTGACTAAAATAGACATATACACTATATTCGTCTTTTGTATCTCATTTTAGTTACTTAAAATATTTGTTAACTTACATATCATAGTTTAAAAGAAGATAAATAAAATATATATAATAAGCATAAGACATGTTATATTTTTAAACCAGATATTCAAGGTTTTTTATAAAAAGTTGGTTTTCAGGGAATGATGAGTCTTTTCTGTCAGTCTATCAAGTGGTTGATAGGTAGTTGGGTGGATACAGATGAAAATATGATGAAAACAGATCTTACAAAATTGAAATATGAAATAATTATTATATACACAGTTGCCCTCTTATTTTTATTAATAATTATAAACTTGGTTTGCACAAGTATCACATTAGCTGATTAATTTAAAGTGTTACCCAATAGTAAGTTGGGGTCCTGCTGCCCACTGACACCCTCTAGGCAAAATTCCAGAGGCAAAGTTTTGGTAATAAAGGAAAGAATTCTTTATTCAAAAGCAGGCACTTAAGCTTATCAATTAAGGCTAAACTCTTAACACCTGGGTTCTATCATTTTCCCTGTTTACAAACTAAAACAACATAATACATAAAAGCTACGCAATCCAGGAAGAATGGCAGGCTTCTGTCTCAGAACCTGTTCCCTCTAGAACACCCAAAGAGTAAACCTCCCACCCTCTGCCAGGCCAGCCCGATCCTCGGCTGTGCCTGGAGTTCCTTCCCATGCAAAATACTGTCCCTTGGGAAATGCAAGCAGCTACAGCGTGATCATCCTGGCATCTTCAAGGAAGAATAGCCTGAGAGCGAGAACCTGAGAGGCTGAGAGACTGATCTGGAGCCATTGGTAAAATTTTCACTTTTGCAATGCAACAATTTTTGATATAATAAGATAAATAATAGTGTAATTACTATAACTAGTATTGAAAATCTAAAGTGAACTGATTTGCACTGGGATTATAAATTTCAATGTACTAGCATAAATGAATCAAATAAATGATGATTTTGCACAAATAGCTTAAAGAGAATGTGTGAAAACCATTGTATAGCTAGTTATTGGATTTAATGGTAAGCCATTTTATTTCTATTTGTATTGTCTGTTATGACAACTGATTATCAATCAGTAGATAAAACCATCAATATTTTCATATGATTTGCAATGCATAGTGACCCAACTAGAAAGCCAGTTGTTATTTTGGCAAATTGTGCTAATTTATGTTTGTATTTGTAATCTATTTAAACATAATTTTTAAGAATATTACTGAGAAATTTTTAAAAGTAATACAAAGTTAATGGCAGATATTATTGGTAGGAGAAAGCAAATGAGCCTAAGAGCAATGGTAGATACTACATTATATTAATGGCATGAAATATTTAAGAGAATTTTCTATCACTTACTCATATAGTATATAAATTTATTTATGCTTATGCAAAGGCTTTTTTTACATTATAATGAATATTTTTCATACAGATGACATATAAATGGTCTGCATTATAGGGAAATATTCTGAAGAACTTTATTCTTTTTATCACTGAAAATTCATGTTACAGAAACATAGATACATATTTTTAATTAATAATATTCTATAAGCCACAATGCTTACTTTAAAAGATACACTGAGAGTCAAATTTATGCTTGGAGTAAAAAGGCCATTACTGAAACCAGAAAAGTCAGCATTTGTGCTGCCTGTCACTACCAGAACCAATAAGCGGAGACAGGGATTGAATCTTTATGGGTGCTTTATTCCCAGTCTGAGAAGACTGTGGGTTATGCACCCTAACAGACTGTCTTACATTTCCTTTCAAGCCAGCATCTTCATAAGGAGAGAAAAGTGGAGGTAAGGGGATTTGGAATTCAGGAAAGAGGTTAATCAGATAAAAGCAAAAGCTGCAGTCTGGCAATTTCCCTAACATCCTTTCATCCATTGATTTTCTATCTGGTCTTGAGTCCTGTATCCTGGGTGATTTTCTTTATCTGTGCCCTGGGAGGGCAGGATATCTCTCTCTGGAAGACAATGGCTCAGATATCATCTTGATTGCTTATGGTGTCTTATGGAGCACAAAGGTTGACTTGCTTGTGAGCTCCTGGAGTCAGGGTGGGTCATACCTTCAGTTCTGAAACAATATCTTTTTACATGCATTAACTACTGAGCTTATTAACTATTACCTAAAACTTAAATTTTCCAACTGTTGAATTCCTATATTATTACTACCTAAATAAAATATTTTGCAACTGTAGGCCAATCCAGGCATTATTTATTCAGACCACACCATTGATATTCAACTGTATGTCTCTTTATTTTAATTTTAATTCAGTGTTCGAGGAAATAGTGAATATTGAAGTTAAAATTAAATTATATCCACTTTTCAAATGCTCTGAGAAGTGAATATAAACTATAAGACAGATATTTCCTACTCAATTATGTTGTCTGTGTTTTCCAATATTTGCTTTTGTAATGGAATATAAGGAGATCTTGTTTTCAATATAATCACCTAGTAAAGTTGGCATGCTACTCAAATGTGGCATTTTATCTGTCCTCTTCCCATTGGCTTCATGGAGTATTCATAATCTTTTGAAGTTACTAAGATTGGAGTTTTGGTTCTTGCCTCACAAGCTCAATAACTTGATTTAGTCAGAAAACCAAGAGATCAGATTCACTTACCAGAGGTGAACAGACTAGTCTAGAGAAAACAGAAGACTGATAAATGAAATCTGGATCCCGGTATATCATTTTTGCAATTGTTACAGAGCGATAGGGGGTTCTTCCATGTGGCACCTTGATGTAAAACCCAACAACTAGTGATGAGGAAAACAGGTCTTTATTTACAGTATTCCAACCTGGGAGGGCAGTGAGTATTCCGCTCAGAGCCCTGTTCTCCCATGGGACCCACCACTTCCCTTGCTCCCCAAAAGGTTAGAAGTCAAAACCATGCTCAGAAGTTCCCCATTCCTTATCTGTGAGCTCTCTCCTTCAGGATATGGGGTACGATGTCATCAGCCTCTATATAACATCCAGGAAAACATATGCCATGTTGCATTGGATCACACATGGTTCTCTGCCCTTTCAAAACCATATGGATCTCTCCTTCTTTCTAAAGCTGCATGGTTCTCCTTCTACCTCCTTGCAAACTGCATGGTTCTCCTCTCTTCTCTCTCTGAAAACCTCGTGGTTCTCCCCTACTCTCCCTAAAATGGCTGCCACCTTATTTTTAAATCCCTGACTGTGGCCTGTGATGCAGTGGGTGCACTAACCAGTTCTGATCCTTTACAGAACCTTGCACAGGCCCCATATGCCCTTTATTCACCATTCTATGGTCAAAACCCCTCCCATATCCTTGGGGCCTTGGAAGAACTAAAGCTATTTGCATAACTAAAGCGTTAGATACCAGCCATAGATATGCAAAGGCATATTGAAAATTGCCCCCTTCCCCCCATCCCTCAACCCACAGGCTCTGGGGAATTTGGGGGATCCTGCTCTACAACACAATGAGAAATATTTGCACCATTCGCTAAAATATCTGCATCAGTGTAACCATCACTTTCTCTCTCAGCATGTAATCAACGGGAGAGAATTAAATAAAATATGAAGAAAATAAATAAATATCACTTAAAGTTAATTAACAGATAAAAACATGGTTATAATTATCCTGCATAAAAGTTATTACAATATCTGAAACTTATTTATCTTATAACTGGAAATGTGTAGCTTTTGACCAACAAGCTTTAATGTTCTCACCAAACAATAACAAAATGGTAATTATGTGAGTAAAGAATATGTTAACTAACCTTATGGTGATAATGATTTTGCAATAATAAATAAGTGTATCAAATCATCACATTGTATACTTTAAACTTACATAATCTTATTTGTCAATTATATCTCAATAAATCTAGAAAAAAATTTACATAGTATTTTTAAATGTGGGATTATAATTTACATATTTTCCATTTATTTATAGCTTCAGCTTCAAATGGATATAATTTCTTTAGCTTAATAATCATTATGTGAGTAAAAAAAAGGAAAAATAAAATCACTGTTTTGTTGATTGGAAGGGACACTGTTATCAAAAGTAAACAGTGCATGCCACTTCTTGGACATATGCTATTGTCATTACAGGGAATGTTACCAGGAAACAAAAAGTATTATAAATATTTGTGACCCACCCCTTCTTAAAACTTCTAGGAATAGTTTCTTTTCTGGTAAACCACTTAGAATTCACTAACAAGTTATTGATGGAGCAGACCATATGTCAGTTCTTGAGAAAGGTGACAGATAAAAAGGGGTGGAAAAAGAGAAATTGTAAGTGGAATATATACAAGAAAAGAGAGAAAAAGGAAGTTGAGTGAGATAAATTTTAGAAAAAGAACAACAGTGAAGAGAGATATGTGTAAAGAAAAGGTTAATAAGGTCTTTTATTTTTTAATATTTTATTGTTATTCTATTACAATTGTCCCTATTTTCCCACTTTGCCCTTCTCCGCCCAATCCACCCCCTGCTCCCACAGTCAACCCCCACCCTGCTGTCCATGTTCATGGGTCATTCATACATGTTCCTTGACTAGACCCTTCCCCTTCTTTCCACCCTTCTCCCCCTCTCCCCTCCCTTCTGGTCACTGTCTGTCTGTTCCCTGCTTACATGCCTCTGGTTCTATTTTGCTCATTTGTTTGTTTTGTTCATTAAGTTCCTCTTATAGGTGAGATCATATGGTATTTGTCTTTCACTGCCTGGCTTATTTCACTTAGCATAACTTTCTCCATTTCCATCCCTGCTGTCATGAAAAGTAGTTCTTTCTTTCTGCCACATAGTATTGCATTGTGTAAATGTACCAGATTTTTTTGATCCATTCATTTACTGATGGCACTCAGGCTGTTTCCAGCACTTGGTTATTGTAAATAATGCCATTATGAACATAGGGGTGCATAGGTTCTTTGAAATTGGTGTTACAGGATTCTTAGGGTATAATTCCAGCAGTGGAATTGCTGGGTCAAAAGGCAGTTCCACTTTTAGTTTTTTTAAGGAAATCCCATACTATTTTCCACAGCGGCTGCTCCAAAATATATAAAGAACTCATATGACTCCACACAAGTAAGGCAAACAATCCAATAAAAAATGGGCAAAGGACCTGAATAGACACTTCTCCAAGAAGGACATACAAATGGCCCATAGACATATGAAAGGATGCTCAACATCACTAGCCATCAGAGAGATGCAAATTAAAACCGCAATGAGATATCACCTCACAGAGGTCAGAATCCATGACCAAGTTTCTACTGCTCTCCATGGACATGTAAAGCCATGATGCATGCCTGTTTCACTTTTCTATAGTTTAATATGTGTCCTAATACAATATCTTATCCTAAGTTGTTCTCTATCTCAGGAAAACTGAAAAGAGCCTAATGGAAAGAATAGTTATTTCACTTCATATTGAAATAGAATTTTGAATTTTTCATTAATTCGAGGATACACTACTTTTGAAATATAAGATGGAACAAAAGTTAGTTAACTAGCTGTTTGTGTGGGAAACAATACAATAATGAATAAACAATAATACAAGAATAAACTGCTTTGTGTAGTCACAATTGTAAACCTACATTTGCCCCATCCTGTATAATGCTGTGATACATTGTTTTCTTACCCTGGCTGGTTTGGCTCAGTGGATTGAGCGTCGGCCTGCGAGCTAAGTGTCACTGGTTCGATCTTCCAGTCAGGGCACATCAGAGAAGGAAAACTCTGACTCCAAAAAACCTCCGCTGCCTTGCGGCATACCTCTTCAGGGGAAAGGCTAAGGGAGTAAACCCCGACAGAAAATCCGGAGCCGGAGTCCCTAAGGCGGTTTGACGTTGTAGTCAACACCAGCAACTCCTGCGGCGCACCTGAAGCTAAGCTGTATTGACTCCATCTTTCCCTTGGACCCTTCAGCTGCGAAGAGAGGGGGGGTCTGCTGCATGGGCAACAGCAGACCCTCCATATCACCCTGCCCAGGCTCTGTAGCTTCAGCTTCACTGGAGAGGACACTCCAGCGTCATTGCAAGATGTCGATTTAACACGGGAGGAGACAGATATCGTGTCACTCCCGAGTCGGACTGCACAGCCATTCTCGGCGGTGCAGATAGACTCTTAAGAAGCTACACCATCGTCTCGAGACGGACGGCTGCTGACGACGACATTGTTTTCTAAAGTGTAGAGTGTTCCAAAGCAGGTTTAATCAAATTTAACCTTATTGTGGGTGTTAATGTTTCTTATAGACTGTGCTCATTGTGTTGACTATTAATGTTTCTATGAAAAAAATATGCTATTTCATTCCTCTTAAGGGTATTCACACTATATAAGATTGTAGAGATAATCACATAGTGGAGACATCCATATTCAGTTTCATAGAAAGAGGAAATTCTGAATGATCAGACAAATAATTTACTTTTCTTTTTCTTGTAATATAAAGAGAAGATACGTAAAATTTCTCCATGATCTGAACATCAGTTTCAGATCTCAATTAAAATAACATTTTTACTTTAAAAGATGAGAAAACTAATACTTAGTTTTTGAGTCAGTTATTCTTAGTATTGTTAACCGTAGAAGAGTTTTACGCTGTAATAAAAAACAAAAAGCATTTTTATTTGAGCAAAAAAGATTGCAATCTGAGCTCTGGAAAAAACAAAGAAAGGGAGTGTTTATAAAGGCAAAAAACACAAAATGCAATTCTTTCATGCAAGTGAAGGCTTGCTAGCAAGGTTAACAAGGGTTGAATACTTCCAATGTGCAAGCAAGGGAGGCAAAAACTACCAGAGAGGAAGTCCATAGTGTCCATGTAGCAGTCCTTCTTCCAAGATGTTTATGGCTCAGCCTGGAGTAGACTTGAGCAACACTTTTAGCAACTTAATAGCAGCTCTGAGGCTGTGGGACAAGATGTGCATAGGCCCCATTTCCTTAATAGTCTCCTGATCCATTTTAAGTGATTCCCTTAGCAATGTTTATTCCATTTCATTTTATCAATTATGAGTACTAATGTATTATTTGTAAGTAATTTAAATGTAATTGAAATATATGCAGAGTTGTAATATTTTAGATAAGAATCTATTCTGATATCCAGTATTTAAGATATACTAATTATGAGTGAAAGAAAATATTAAAATGCTTCATATATTTCCATTCAGCTAACAAGTAGTACCCTATTAATAAATAGCTAGAGTTCTCTGTGCCAATCTAAAATGAACTGATTGTTAATTAAGAGACGTATTAAAACTAAAGGTGATCCCAAATCAAATAGTCCATTTCAAAAACATATTTTAGAAAGTTTATGATATAGGCATTTTTCTTCATATGCATATAACTAGAATTCACCTATCTTTTCCTATACCTCCATCTCTTTATTTTTGTTATATTTTCCTTACTGTATTCATTCATTGCTCAGTATTGTTGTTTACTGAACCCTGCAAGTGTGCATCTATGGTATCTTTAACCTTCCTTCATCCGCAATTTTCTCCAGAGTACCCATTGCCTTTGCCTCTAATGAAACTGTGCATATTCTTAAAAGAGACGGACTGCTTATATTCCAGCCCTGTAGAATTAGAGACACTTGTTCACTCTGCTCAATATGCCACCCAGATGGCTGAGGTGGTTGCATTCTACATAATCACTGGAATGAATACCTTACCAAGGATGAGAGGAATTGGAAATGCCAGTGAGAGAGGAAGTTGAGATGCAGAAGGGACCAACTGGACAGTTGGACATAGTAGTTGAATTGGCATAACTAGAGAGAGAAAGGCACACACAATAATTTTAAATAATTTTCAAATAAATAAAGTGACCTAGGAAAAAAACTAAAACACATTAGTGTTGAAACAAATCAGAAATTTAGGAGCAAGAAATACAAAACCTTTTAGGTTGTTGATGTCAGCAACATGTTCCTGACCTGGGAAAAAATAAAGTACCTTTGGGAAGGGTAGTATATCTGGAATGTCATTAATGAAGTCTTCATCAAGACTTCAGTTCTGCTTAAATTATTTGATTTAATTCAATTCTACTGTGTTAAATATATATGTATATATATATATATGCAGGAATAAAGGATCTTGTTTCATGGATGCCACACTTGAAAAGGAAACAAGGAAAGGTATATTGATTACTAATAAATTTATGGGTTTGTATATTAATGGAAATGTTCATAATTTGTTTAGGAGATCTACTAAGTGAATAGTATTACACATGGGATGTAAGTCAACATTTTAACTGCTTTTGCTACAAGTTAATGAGATAAAACTAACACAAAGCACAGAATTTTCCCCGTTAAGTTCTTCCTCATGTGTGGCTGATACAGGTTTCAGTCATGGTCTACAAGCATCTTACTTAAATTCCTGTTTGGATTCAACATAAGCAACTGATTACTTATGTAAAATTAATGATTTACTCTCAATTCTAATAGCTGTCACTTTATGGATTATTATGTAAAAAGATATTACAGAATGACTCCCTTTGTAGTTGCCAAGGCTATATGTAGCATTTCACATAAAATACCAATATCAGCATCTGACACACAGAAACAAAGCATGTTGCAATACAGGAGAGGAATTAGCTGTAAGAAGCTCTGACAGATGCAAAGTGCTTCATGCACATTGCTGTGTGATGTTCAACATATGTCATCCATTAAAAACTGCTTAAGAAATATTTAACAATACAGATCTATCACAGTCAGGGCTTGTGGAAATAGTTCTTTCCATGCATGTGTCTTTTTTTTACTTTTGTATATTTAGGTTAAAAAAGGACAATGTTTACTCACTCAAAATGTGCTTTAATTATCTTCTTTGAAAGATGTGGTATTTATTTTCCATAGGTGGTAAATACTTTCCATGACTGGTTATGCATGAACTATTTCACATAATAAATTGAGAAGATATTTATTTCCACTTTTAAAAAAATTGTTAATAACACATAACTAACTTAATTTTAGAGCCTAATTATTTCCTGAAAATGGATACTTTGTGCTGCTATTTAAAGGTAGTGTTGAGATACACACATATGTGTATGTATGTTTTTACCATTGCAAGAATGTGTTGAATAAGTACTGACATAGAAAGAATTAACAGCAATTTTGATATAGAATCCTATAGAAATATTTCACCTGTAACCCAAAGGTTACAAAACAAACTGCAAACAATTCATCCCATGCATAATCATTGCCAGGCTTTGGCAAAGCTATTTGCTAGAAGATAATTTAGTGGTAGGGACAGCACATCTCTAACAGGCCCTATGGTGGTAGAACTGGGTGTTCTAGCATAATCTTAGATTGAAAGTGGTTCTAAAAAGCAGGATAATTAATTAGGCCTCAGGGAATTTTATTACTGTAGTTTATTGTGAGATCAAATAGATTTAGCCATGATCTAAAATATAAAGAGACAAACAAACAAATTAATTATGGCACACAACAAAATAGAGATGGTCTCCAAATGCCCTCAGCTTTTTTCAAAGAGCAAACTGATGGTACTGCATTCATTACCTGACGGAATAGCAAGTCAGTGAGTCATTTGGATTTATTTCCACATTCATTATTTATCCATCCAATGGATGTGTTGATTGTCCATAGGTGTGCAAGAGCTTGTTCTGAATACTGTGGATACACTGGGAAGTGTTCCTATCCATGTACTTGTCCATCAGCTGTATTATATTAAGTTAGCCTACATATCTAACAACATAACATAACTGAGGAGCTTTCCCAGAAAAAAACTACAGCTCTTATGAAGCAGCCCAACTTTTCTATCTGTTTATAAGCTGGGACTAGTACTGGCATTTTACTATAAGTCAATCACATGGAGTATTGATTAGTGTTGGTGAACAGGCACTCAAAACAAATACAGATCACTGGTGCTCACTCTGGAAATCACCTAATTTTTAGATCTGTATATGTTAAAGACAAGAAAGGAAGGAAGGAAGAAGGAGGGTGGAGTGGGATGGAGAAAGGAGTAAGGGGGTTGATAAGAACAATAAAACATTTTGACTGTTTTTGTTATTTTTCTTTCCATTTTTAAAAACTTTGGTTAAGTAAGCTTTATATATATTACAAATACTGTTGTTTTCTTTTCAACAAGTTATAATTAGTATGTTTCTGAATTTTCACATACAACTTTTGCTGCTTGGTTAACTGCTAATATTTTAATTATTTTAACTTTTTTTTTTCCTAATACAACACATGTCTGAGCTCCCTTTGGACCTCCTTTATTCCTTATTCAATTTGTAAATTGACAATTTGCAAATGCACATTTTTAACTCAAAATTATATTTTAAGAATATTTATAGATTTATATATTCATAAATTCCTTTCTATGTCATTTGCTTATTTCTACCACATAATTTAGTTTTGAAAGATCAACACATGACTTTGGAAAAATGTGATCCTCAGTTTTTCTAGAGAAAAGCTTATAGTGATTTATTTCACACTTTTATTGACATAGCTTATGTTTCCAGTTAGATGTAATCTCAGGTATCAAGTATGAGTTTATTCATATTTTTATTTTAGTGAAACTGACAAAGTGAAATCTGTAAATATTTATTTATTGTTTGCTATTATCCATGCCTTCTTTCAGATTATGATCGATACCTTTATATTAAAACTAAAGTGAAATTGTCATATAAGTACATGGATAGTAATCAAATACCAAAGATCAAGCATTAGTACCTAATTTCTCTAGGTATGGAAAATGAATTTAATGATTGGTAACATAGATCATTTAGAGTGTGTGTGTGTGTGTGTGTGTGTTGATACCATTAAAAGTGTTTTGTGAAGTCTTTTTTTCCATCAGTTTTATTATGAGCTTAGTTCTTTACCCAAATCTAGTAGCAAAAAATATCCAGAATCAAAGCTGCTAGTTCAATGCTTTGAACTTGCCTTATTTTATTGAAAAATCTAAATCACATTTTTTTTTACCCGCCACTCTAGATGTCTATCAAAAAGTGAGAGTCTGTAGCAGCAGGAAAGTGGCTGAACAGGCAATGACAGCTAAGGTTGAAGAAATAGATTTCCCACATAAGATCTGGAGCTGTCATTGCTGTCAGTCTACGCTCTTATAATAAGCAAACCATTTTAAACCTTTCACAAGGCTTTTCCTAGCCTTCTCTGACTTTGTTTAATCTCATGGTGCTTCATATAGCTTGCTCTGGCTGCAGCATCGTGCAGTAAGTTGACTGCTTCTGCACTGAAAATATTGGAGATATTGCTGTCCTACCTACCTATATTAGAAATTCAAATGATCCTCCACCCCGAGGGACCTAACATGGAGACTCCCTCAGGGTCCAATACTTAACCCCTTTTGATGTTAACTATGGTGTTTAAAATGTAGAAAAAATATGTACAATATATACCCTTCAGCTGCCAGCACATGAATAAATTTTTGTGTAACATTTTGTTTTAATTCTGCTCATGGTAGTAAACTAATTTTGAAGATACTCTCTTTCCATCTAACTGTGTCTAGATCTTGAAACCTAAGAATACCATACATATTTGTGTATGTTTTTCCAGAAACAGATCATGAGATAAGGATTTGTGAGCAAGAATTTATTCAGAATGTATAGCAATCACTGGCAGAGTATAAGGAAGTAAGTTAATCTAAAGGATGGAGGCAAACAGTATATGAGTTTAAAGGCCAGCTTTCAGCAGCTGGAACTATCTCTGCAGAGAAACCTAGGAAAATGGGATAGAAAATGTTTCAGAGTTAACACACTTATAAAGGAGGGAATTGAAGATCTTTACAAACTGTCTCCAGTAAGATTTAGATGAGGTGCCCCACCTCCTGCACCACAGATGCATGTAGGTGCATGAGGTCAAATCAGCTCAGGATCTTGCAGACATGGGCTTGCCATGGAGGACATCCATAAGCCCCAGGTCAAAAATGTCCGTTTTATAGATAGAATATCTTCTTAAAACACAGCCCTAGATACTTTGTATTTTGTGGCTATTCATGTCATATTTGTGGAAAACGCACCTGACACAAGAAAAGAAACATGGATTCTTCACTGCCAGATGTCCATGTTTCAAAAACAGTAACAACTGCTACTGGATTCCATCTGCCTATTTGTTGCAAGAACTTTCAGCTGTTACAGGTCATGTGTTCATCTCTCTGATATGCCTTGCAAGACAAATTAAATATGAGGAGTAATGCTGCTTTTAATTCAACCCCAATCTGGAGAAAGAAGAAAGAGAACAAGACTAGATGCTGATTGATCTTAGTAAAGAATACAAGCACATGGTGTCCCTAATGATTATTGGCAGCTCAGCGGTACCCATAGAGACAGCAGAGTTTGTGATTCTTATCCCACCAAACTGTACATTCCCAGATCTGCCACGGCACACATCCTAGTGGGGAGTTTCAAATTCTGGAGCAGACAGCGATTTCCTGCCCCTTCTTACTATTGTGCTATAGAAGTAACCACGCCTCCATCTTCCTGAGCAGCCAGCCCCTGTCTGGCTTCAGAGCCCTGTGCCTGGAAACTAAAAGGTGCTCCAGACCACCAGGAAAGCCAATTCAGGAAGCAACTTCATTTAAGTCATTGACACTCAGCCTAAACTTAATGCCATGGCAAACCATGCTGCTGGGAAAGGCTATGAGAATGAAGACAATTATTCCAACATCAAACTCCAGTTTATCTGGACAGAGAACATCTGAAAAAAATGCTAGAAGTGTGTGAACTTAAATCTCCCTCCACAAGAGACTTTCTGTGGGGACTGGAGAACTCAGGCTGGTTAAAGGACATTAAGGCCATCGAGGATGCAGGAATCTTCATTGCCAAGGCAGTTGCGGAGGAAGAGGCAAGTGTGCTTGTTCACTGTGTCCGTGGCTGGGACAGGACTGTGCAGGTGTGCTCAGTGGCCAGCCTCCTGCTGGGTCCACACAACTGGATTCTGAAGGGCTTCATGGCATTAATTGAAAAGGACTGGAATTCCTTTGGTAATACGTTTAATTACAGATATGGAAATCTAGATGTGACCCAAAAATCTCTCTCCAGTTACTGATCAGTTTATTGAGTGGGTCTGGCAGTTAATGGAACAATTTTCCTGTGTGTTGGAGGTCAATGAGTGGTTTCTGATTCACATTCAACATCACATGTATTTGTGACAGTTTGGAAACTTTCTATGTAACAGCAAAAATGAGAGATGAGAACTCAGAATTCAAATTTCAAGAAAGAACATACTCTTTATGGGCTCACCGTGGAAGGACAGTGCAACTACATGAATCTTCCCTATAGAGCTGATCACAGTGAGACCCAGGGAAACCTTTGCCTCTGTACAACGCCGTGCAACTTCAGGTATTCAATGCAAGTTTTGGAGTGGAATGTATAAGCTCTTGGAGAAGGGACTGCAGCCTGACAGTCAGTCACAGATTACCTCATGGAAGTGAAGGAGGAAACCCAACAGCTGGAGGGAGAACAGCTGGAAAAAATCCACAAAGTCCAGTTAAAATGCCCTAAAGTGAAGATTAAGCCAAGTGAACCCAGCAAACACTCAGGGTTTTTTGCCTCAGACAGCAGCACAGCCAACACCCCTCAGACTATGAAATCATTTCCAAACAGGAGCCCACAAGGCAATGCAGATTCTGCTGTGATTCTAAGCAAGGACAACTTGAAAAGCTCAGATCCCGATCTATCAGCCTACAGTGTTCATGAGTCCAGAGTGAAGGATTTGAGCTGTCATTCTCCAAGGGATGGAGCGCGTTTACCCAGAGAAGACAGAGGCAAGGACTGGGAGTCTGCTGGAGCCCTGTTAATTATGACCTGAAGCTTCCCTTTGGAGTTCCCACCTAAAGGACACTCAAGAAACACTTTTTAAAAATAAATGAGCAGTGCAAGTTAAGATAAAAAAATTACCCAGGAAATGGTACGTGTCATCAAGAATTATGAAACACAGCAAGGAAAAGCAGGATAAAATCCAACTTTTAGTTTCTTTACAACAGGAAATAGTCATTTATTTTATTAAATAAATATTAAGGGAATTATCCCATTTCAAAAATCATTATAGACTATGAAAGTGTTATTCGCTACAGAGCAATGACCTCTGCCATCACCTGAGGTTAACAACACAAGCTTTCCTTGTCACAAAATGCATCTGCTCAGTTCAAAAAGTGCCCTAACCTCTTTCCTGTATCTCTGTTATCATCTACAATCTCCTCCCTTATTTCACTTCCTGATGCATATTTTGTTTCCTAAGACATTTGATGTTATCTTCCTTCCTGGCTGTAAGTATTTCTAATAACAGAGGTCATTGTTGAAATGTACCTGTTTTGGTTAATAGATATCTATTTCTATAACTGAAGAGCTTTGTAATTGTTTATCTTTTAGGTTTAGTGATCATTTTAAATTTTCCTTCCATAAAATATTTTGAATTGTTAAAAAATAAAAGACTGAATAAGGACTGCTCTCAGAGTTCTGTAATTGTTCTTCAGAAAAAGGTTTCAGGGGAAAAGACGCAGACACTAGGAATTCAAAGTCTTTAGAAAGCACTGAAGAGACAAGGCTTGAGTTTTAGCAGCATCTGGCCTTCTTGATTCTTCACATTGTTAAAGTCACAATTTTGACACCTTTACTTTTGAACTACATGAAGAATGTGACAATATTCATTACCTCCACTGCTGTACCAAACCCCCATCATTTATTAGTGGTATAAAGTCACTTGTTTGGAATGGGTTCAAATGTAAACTGGGGGGAAATAGATATAAGGTAATCAGTGAAACTATTTCTTTTAATTTTACCATGAAGAAAAGCAGAGATTTAGAGTGGTGACTTCAAAGAGAAGTGGAATAAAGATTGGTATAAATGTTTAAGGATGAGGGAAATATCCTCATATTGTTTGGCATAGTAATGAGAATTACCCAATGGAGAGAGAAAATGTTGATGCCAAAGAAAGTAGGAAGAATCCCTGAAGCACAATTTTTGAGTATACCAAAAGTGAAGCCATCATTAGAATACTGGCAGAAGATTTGATTTTTGTCAGTTTGGACTATTAATGCAGAATAACAGAAAAACAGGCAGAATTTATGATCATAGATACAGGTAAGTGGGTGGTAGCAGGTGTGTGGCCAAATTCTCCCCAGAAGGCCTCAATATTACTGTGAATAATAATAATTAAGGAGGTGCTGAATGTTGGAGGAGAGGATTATAAAGAATTTTCAAGGAGAATAGGATAATAAGTGGAATAAAAAAATGTGTATTCTAGCCATATCTAGAATCTAGCTGAGGTTTAATAATTATATTTTACATAATGGAACTATTGTTTTTAAAAGTAAGGTACAGTGTATCACTTCTGGACTTAAAACCCATTACACTGGAGATGAAAAATAAACCAGTTACCTGTTATGACCTGTATCAAGTAGCCTCTGGATAGCCAGGTAATCTTTATAGCTCACTGCTCTCTTAGTTTTTTTGTCATAGCTACATTGGCCTCTTTTTGATTCATCAGCCGTCTTAGGGTGGTTTCCATCTCTCAGAGTTTGCCTTATAATCTCTGCCAGAAAATCTTTTACTCTGATAAGAGACTGGCATGCTCCTTTAATTTAAAGTTTTCACCCATGTCATGTTATAAGAGAGTCTTTCCTGACCTCACACATAGCATAATGGCCCCTACATTCTGTATCCTCTTTATCCCACTTTATTTTTCTTCACAGCACTTATCAATGGTGCATCTATGTATTGTCCAGTTTCCTCTCTAGACCATAGCTTTTTATGAGAAAAAATTTTGCTTAGTTCATTGTCTTATTTTTAGTGTCAAAATCAATGCTTTCAATTCACTGAACATTAATTAAAATTAATGAAGTCATGAGGGATATATCTAAGTATAAATACCAGAGACCATGGGTTACTACTTTTAAAAACTGTTTTTACTTTGAAGGTATAGAGCCCATCGAAAGAGTTATTAAAAGGGGGGTAAGTAGGGGAAGGATTTAGTAAAGGAACTAGTATAAATAGCCCATGGACGTGGACAATAGGGTGGGGATGCCCTGTGGGAGAAGGGGAGGGCTGGACTAGAGGGAGCAATGGGGGAAAAAAGTGGGACAACTGTAATAGAAAAACAACAAAAATAAATTAAAAATGAAAAAAAAGAATGATTAGATATCTAGAAGAATAAAATAGGAAAGAAGAAAATGCATGAACTAAATACTGGTCTTTTCTGATAAAATTAACAACTACTAAAAATATACTCATTTACTCATCAATTTTACTGAGATTGATTTGGATATGATGGCAGTTTTCTGTCACTGTTTGTCAGCCCAGGACTGAATCAGCTGAGGTTGTGGATTAGGTGGGTGACTTGGCCTGCCACTGTATTTCATCAATTTTCTTTGTGTTTTTATAGTTTTGTGTATGTGTGTTAAATAAAAAATAAAAATTAACAAATATTTTATTTATAACTCAAACGTGTTTAGATCCTTTTAAGAAATATAACAAGTTAACTTTTTATGTGTTATTTATGTAGTCTTACATTTTAATTCAATAAGCCCATTGTTTATTAAAAATAGTACATATTTAATTGTAGAATAATTAAAAGTATCCAAAATTAAGGTGAAAACTATACTGAATTCTCATATATCCACAATTTAGCTTCAACAATGATTAATCTTCTAATCTTTTTTTTATCTCCTATATATATAATTATTTTTTACTCCAGATCACAGCCATCTGCCATTTTATCTGTAAATATTTATTATGCATCTCTCACAAATATAAAGTTGCAGTTTTCAATCTAGGTATCATGCTGTGTTGTTTTTTTTTTAATAACACAATAACCAGCCCTATTCTAGTTTATCCGATTGTTCGTGAAATTCTTCCTTTCCTGTTGTTTTGTTCTAATCAGAATATAAATGACGTCCTTACATCCCATTCAATCATCATCTCTTGAGTGACTTCTACCTCTCCAGACCTTTTTGGTGGACATATTTTGAAAATACTACTTAATTGTTTGTATTTAAGAGAATTCTTCCTTATTATTACACAGCCTTTACTGTATTTTATATTTTGGTCTATTTTAACGTACACTATATATTTTGGTTCTTAAAAATATATTGATGTCGGAAATCATCTGGAATAACCAACCGAACACCAGCTGGAGAGAAGTCTTATAACCACGGAGAGACAGAAAAGGCCGCTACATCACAACGTGACCGGTAGGGAGTGTGGAGATGTGGAAAGGCTGGCTGGGCTCACACGGGTGGCAGCTGAAGGGACTGAGAAACAGATCAGCAGCTGGGGATTCCCCCTGAGAAGGGCAAGGTCTAAACCCCCAGCTGGGCTTCCCAGCCTACAGCAACAGAGTGGAAAGTAAAATAGTATCCAGCTGAGAAAAACGAAAAGCCACAGGGTTTCTTGCAAGCCAGAGAGAAACAGCTGGAGAAAAAGAGCTCTTAAGTGGATCACATATGAAAATATTTTGGCCCCCACTTACCCTGGGCTCAAGCGGAGGAAAGGCAGAGAGGACTGGAGACACTTGGGGAGAGTTTGGTGTGGTGGCTTTGAGGGGAGAGCTGGGGAAGCGGCCTGCCGGGTCCCAGGGCTGACTCATCCCCACACTGCAGGCAGACCATTCCCAGCCAAGTGGCATCAGCCTGAGGGGAAGCAAAGGCCCTGCCTACAGGAATTAAGCTGCCACACCCACTGTCCTTAAGCCTGACAGCTAATCACAGATTGAATAGATTAACAAGAAGCCAGACAAAGGCAATAGATCCCTGAAAGTCTCCAACAGGCTGCCTAGGCCCAGATTGGTACAGGATCTGACGCCACCAGGGGCAGATCCAGGAAGTGCAGATCATTCTAAGAAGTACCAACAAACAATAGGAGTCACAAAAATGGGGAGACAGAGAAACAACCCCCCATCAAAAGGAAAGGTAGAGTCCCCAGAAAGAGTGCTAAATGAAATAGAGGGGAGCCAACTATCAGATATGGAATTGAAAGCATGTATTATGGAGAAGCTCAATGAGCTCAGCGGAAACTACAAAGAACTCCAGAAAAACTACAGTGAACTCCAGAAGAACTATAAGGAACTTACTGAGAATTATACCAGCATCAAAAAGGACATGGAAGCTATCAATAAGAGCCAGGAGGAAATGAAGAATACGATCTCTGAATTGAAGAACACAGTAGAAGGAATTAAAAGCAGGCTGGAGGAAGCAGAACATCGGATCGGCGAGCTGGAGGACAATGTAGACAAAAACTCACAGTCAGTGCAACAAAATGAAAAAAGGCTGAACAAGACTGAAGAGGCTCTAAGACAGCTGCAGGACAACATGAAACGTAATAATATCTGTATCATAGGAATTCCAGAAGGAGAAGAAGAAGAGCAAGGAATAGAAAACCTCTTTGAAAAACTAATGACAGAAAACTTCCCTAACATGAAGAGAGAAAGAATCATGCAAGTGCAAGAAGCACAGAGGGTCCCAATGAAGATGAACCCCAACAGGCCCACTTCAAGACACATCATAATTAAAATGCCAACATTCAAAGACAAAGAGAGAATCCTAAAAGCAGCAAGAGAGAAACAACTAACAACATACAAGGGAGGTCCAATAAGGCTATCATCAGATTTCTCAGCAGAAACACTACAAGCCAGAAGGGAATGGCAAAATATATTCCAAGTAATGAAAAACAAAGGCCTACAACCAAGAATACTCTACCCAGCAAGACTCTCATTCAAAATGGAAGGTGAAATAAGGAGTTTCCAAGACAAAAGAAGGTTAAAAGAATACATCTCAACCAAACCAGTATTGCAAGAGATGCTAAAGGGTCTGCTTTAAGAAGATGAAGAAACAGAGAGAGACAGAGAGGAACACGAGTACAAAGGGGGAAAATGACAATGAATAAGTACTGAAAGAAAGAAGGAACTTCTACCATTTGCAACAACATGATTGGAACTAGAGAGAATTACGCTTAGCGAAATAAGCCAGGCAACAAAAGAAAATTACCTTATGATATCACCTGTTAAAGGAAACTAATGAACAACACAAATAAATGAGCAAAATAGAACCAGAGGTATGTAAATGAGGAATAAACTAACAGTAACAAAGGGGGAGATGGGAGGGAGAGAAGGGGTAAGAAGGGGAAGGGTCTAGTCAAAGAACATGTATAAATGACCCATCGACATGGACAACTGGGTGGGGACTGAATGTCGGAGAAGGGAGGGACAGGGCGCAGAGAAGCAAGAGGGGGAAAAAAGTGAGACAACTGTAATGGAAAAACAAACAAACAGAAAAATTTTTAGTGGGGGGGAAAAATAAAAATAAAAAGAATAGAAATGCAAGTTCAGTGAATATTAGAAGGACAAGGATTTTCCTTCACACTATATATTTTCTCCCTATCTGATCCCTCCAGAATTTGGCATTCTAAAGAAGTAAGTAATGACCTAAGTTTCTTTGCATAAAACTAATAAGACCAGTTGTTAATAACGATTTTTTTGAGTAAGACTTTGACTGGAATGTCATGCCTAACGGAGACATGCTTGGGCTTTGGTTGTTACCAAAAAGCCCTGAGCAACTGGGACTGACCTTCAAAGGTAAGAAAAGTCCATGAGATAAAAGGCCTGGTACCTTGGATGGATGAGCGGTCCATAGCAAGCTTTCCAGGGAAGGAACGAAGGTTGTTTTCCTGAAAGATGGCTAGAAGGGACCTTTAAGGCACAATGGAAAACCAGAAGGACCTGGAAAAGACAGGTGTTTACAGGCAAGGCTGAATGCCAGGTATGTGGCTCAGCTTCTGTGCCCTGGAGGGCAGACTGAAGGTCACCCTAAATGTTCCTTGCGTAAGTTCCAGCAAAGCAGAACTAAAGATCATAAGTGATCATTTGCTGCTCTTGTTGTGTTTATGCAAATGAACAGGATAAATTAAAAATGAACTTAATGCAGTCCCTTTAATGACAAGGAGGGTAATCTTAGGGAGAAAAATCAAGATTCAAGGAAGATCACAATGCCCAGTGGTAGACTATAAAGTAGTGCAGCTAACCGTCTTTAAAGTTTCTTTTCATTTAAAATTTGTTTTCATTTGAAAGTTAAACTATGTCTGTGGCATTATCAAAGATGTTTAATTTACAGGCAAGAAGAATGTCAAATGCCTTGCAACTGGATGTCTTTCCGATAAGACAATCCTACAGATCTATAAACTTGTGTGGGGGTTATGTTACATAAATTAACATGTGTTTTCTGTTTTCAAAGGGCATAAGCCTACGATCTCATTACCTGAGTGATTGTCTGTACGTATAAGCCTCACTTAATCCTGTCTGCATTGCTGCCTCCTGAGACTCAATGGTTTGGCTGAACTAAGTGGCTGGGTTGGTGAAGAATGGGGTGGTCTGTGGGCTTCACTTTAAAACTGGTTTCTCTTTTCTATTCTAATGGCTTAGACAGAAAGAGCCCAGAGGCCTGAGAGGGGGGAAACCTAAAATATTTCCCTCAGTCCAAACTAAGTATAATGGGCAAAAGGGTTTTGGACAGGTGAGATGTACCTGGCATACCTTCCTCCAAAGAAACCCTTCTTTTCCCTAATGTGGGACATTGAAATATTAATACCTGTCTTTTGTCATCTAGTGGTTACGGATTGAATGATGTCCTTTAACCCTGTTGCCCCCAGAAAACAACAAGGATGCCAGCCTGTTAAACCAAGCATGCCATTGTCCAGAGACAGCCAACCAACCTGGAGTCTGCACGATCCTTCCCCTTGTGGGAAGGCCACCCTCCCCTCCACACCCCCACTCTTATTAGGGACTTCTTGACCCAAGGGTAGGTAGGACGACGACCATGTTCAGCTTGAAGCAGCTAGAGGAGCTCGAGACCTTCGTCCATTGTCCTTTATAAGATTGTAACGGATCTCAAGTCTGAGAGGGAGGGATTGTTTTTTTAATTGTTAAAATATTTAACTAATTAATTAATTATTTTTTTAAAAAAAGAAGAATATATGAAAGGGTGAGCCATGGGCATGGACTTGGGGAGGGGATTGTCGGGGTAGGGGGGTGCTGGGCGGAGGGGAGCAAAGGGGAAAAAATTGGAACTATTGTAACAATATAATCAATAAAATATACTTAAAAAAATATATTGATGTCATTGCTTATCTGCTTCATCTTAAGAAACATATATGATACTTTTGAGTTAACAATAGTCGTCGTCGTCGGCAGCCGTTCATCTCGAGAGACGATGGTGTAGCTTCTTAAGAGTCTACCTGCACCGCCGAGAATGGCTGTGCAGTCCGACTCGGGAGTGACATGGTATCTGTCTCCTCCCGTGTTGAATCGACATCTTGCGATGACACTGAAGCTACAGAGCCTGGGCAGGGTAATATGGAGGGTCTGCTGTTGCCCATGCAGCAGACCCCCCCTCTCTTCGCAGCTGAAGGGTCCAAGGGAAAGACGGAGTCGATACAGCTTGGGTTCAGGTGCGCCGCAGGAGTTGCCGGTGTTGACTACAACGTCGAACCGCCTTAGGGACTCCGGCTCCGGATTTTCTGTCGGGGTTTACTCCCTTAGCCTTTCCCCTGAAGAGGTATGCCGCAAGGCAGCGGAGGTTTTTTGGAGTCAGAGTTTTCCTTCTCTGATGTACCCTGACTGGAAGATCGAACCAGCGACACTTAGCTCGCAGGCCGACGCTCAATCCACTGAGCTAAACCAGCCATATGGAAACAGAAAAAAGTGGGGGTCAATTATTTTTATTATACAAGGGCAGGGCAAGTAGTAATGGGTCTACAGGTCATCAGGGAAGATTCAGAGTAATTAGGAGACCAAACTTTTAAACTATGAGGTGGGCTGAAAGCTGCTAAGGGAACCTACAGAATTCCCAACATTGGAGATATTCAAAGCTAAGTTCAACTCTAAAGGATTTTAGCCCAATGAATTTGCCCGAATGCTAGCAAACAAAACAATTCATTAGAGATGCAGAGTAGGTCAGATGAATGTAATGCTGAGTGAAGAGTTTTGTGCTATGGCCCAAGACTGATCATCCTGCAGTATGTATCCGAGATGATTTACACTTGGTGTTAAGAAAACCACTTCACATACACAGTCAATCACGGCTACCAATGACAAGGATTAACTACAAGTCCCAGTCTGTAAGTGGTAGCTGAAAATAAATGTTTGTAGTAATCATAAACCCATAATATTGAAGAGTAACAGGAATGTGTTTTTAAATGATATGGAAAGATTCAGATCCAAAACCCTGAGGCAGTTTCCAGAGCCCTCAATGCTTCCAGACAAAATGTCCTGGCAGGAACCAGCCTCGTTAGAAAGCTAAGCAGTCCATTTAACCATGAGGGCTGACCTTCTGGAAGAACTTGCTGATCACAGCTGTAGCTTTTAGCATCTAGAAAATGCCACCCAAGTGAGGCTTTTGAGGCTTCTGCACACTTACACTTTCTTGCCCTCCCAAACATGGAGAAAGCAGGCAAAAGTCATCCCACCCCTTTTGGCAGCTGAGGTTTGGAGGTTTAAGTGGCTCATGTTATCAGCCCCCTGCAGTGACCTAACCAACAGGAAGTTTCCCCAGAGTTTCCATCACAGGAAATTTCCTGTGAGGAAGCTCTTAACTGCACAAACAAAGAGCTCCTCAGCCCCCCACAGAAACTGCAGAGGCGGCTGAGGCAGTGGGGGCTGCAGGGGGTGGATGTGAATAGGGGTGGAAGTCGGCAGGGGGTTGAGGGGTGAACAGCATGGGAAGAAATGGAGGGGAACAAAGAAGTTATTTTACTTCCCCTTGGCCTTGGATTTGTCAGAAAGTTGCTCACTGACTGGCACACGTGGGCTTTCACCTCCAGGCTAGCAGCCTCACCGCAGGCCAAACTGAACTTGGAGAAAGAAGAGCTGATGTGAGTGCAGATTCTGCTGGGAGAACTTCACCCTTAACCTCTCGGAGTCAATTTTCCCATTTGCACAACTAGGGGCATTGTAATGATTAAGTGAGAGATACATACGTCAATACTAGTAAACTGAAATATCATATAAATGTAAGATAGTACTAGCTTAACCATAACAATATTTTCACTACAGCAAATGCCTGGATAATGGTATGTTACATACAGAAGAGTGAGGTCTGTCCCTGGCAGAACCACACTATTTCTCAGTCTTTGTCAGGCAATCTGAATTAAACAGGGCGCCAGCTGTGGAAAGGAAGCATTGGGATTACCTAAAATTTTTGGTTACATCAAGATGCATTAGATGGGCTTTTATTTTCCCAATTGTAAGAAGCATTTTCAGAATGCAGGAAATGGGCCTAATTGCTCTAAGCCATAACCAGACAGCCTCTTGAACGAAATCAGATAACTTAAAAAAAAATTTCTTTGCCCTTTTCTTCTAAAGGCCAAGGTCAGAGTTTTAAAAAGAAAGGTCAGTGAAGAGGTCTATTTTGTTCTCTTCCAGTTAATTTATGTTTCTCTGTTTGCATATTTGCCATTCTGATGTGGCAAGGCTTCTCAGAATAATGTAAAACAAGATCACATGGGATGCATTTAGGACAACTTTTCAATGAATATGGCTCCCTTTTTGGTTTTTCTTTTCAAAACCATGATGTAATTGTACTACTTCAGGGGTAGACTAAACACTCAATGTTTGCTATAAAATGCCCTTGCTTTTTAATTCTTTCTGGTGAACACCTGGTTCCACTCAAAAACATTTTAAATTTTGAACCTCATTTTTGGAAAACATTCTGGGGGCTCACTCTATCAAGGGTCAACAGCACTGCCTCTTTCTTTTTCAGCCCTGTTGCAAAAATAAGCCTGTATTTCAAACTTCTAGAGTAGGCAAGAGCCAAACCAAAAAAAAAAAAAAAAAAGAAAAAGAAAAAGAAAATTTCTGAAAGAAATGGGGGCCATGAAACTGAAAACTCAAAAATGTGACAATGGAACATGTAGGCTGACAAGGGATAGTCAGCAGAGCAGACAAACACATATTTTTAATAATAATAAAAGACATTCAGCCTGGCTAGTACAACACAACACAATATGGCCTCCTTGAAACTTTTCCCCTAAAACCAAGTGGATTCATCTTAGCCTTTATTACACACACACCACGAGGCAGACACGGCCTCTGTCCTCAAGGAGTCCCTCTCCAGCACCTGATGCAGACACAAAAGTGACTATAATACAATAGAAATTCATGTGTAGCAACCAGCCCTGGGCATGTTAGGGCAGAATGAGAGGGACGGGCACTGAGGTGGATGCATAGAGGGAAGAATGCTTCTACATGATCCAGCAACGGTGTGGGCTATTTTTTGGTCCTCAGATGGTCACTCCTCTCCTCCACCTGCGCTGGAGTATCACATGACCTATCACCAAGGTGCGACTTCGATGCTGAAACTCAAATAAGCCCTGCTCTCCGCAGATGGACTCCACAAAGTGGTGAGTGGAGGCTATAAAGCAATGACTGGCTCTGGGATGATGAGGGGAAGTTCTAGAAAAACTTCCTTAAATACAAATCACAGAACTGAGGGCGAAAGGCCCCTCAGAGCCCTTTCCACTGACTCTACCCACAACCACACCCAAGGAATTTCCAATTTGTAATGACAGACTCTAGGGAAAATACATCTAAAACCCTCAGCATCTCAGTGTCTGCCTTGGGTTAGGCATTCTTCTGTACATGATCTGATTTAATCCTTGCACCAGTCCTGAAAAGGGAAACGTTTTTATTCCCCAAGTTAGACAAAAGCAGCTGAAACGCAAAGAGGTAAAGTGACTGTCCTTTCCACAGCACGGGATCCCACAGCTAGTCCCACTGCTGTCGTCAGTCTCAGCTCTGAAGCTCCACGTCCTGCCACCTTCCCTCCTGACCACAGTGCCACAGAAATCTCCCTGTGGAGCAGCGCCCAGGTCTGCCATGTACCCCACCCAGGGGAGCTGAGCAGGGGGGGCTATGAGACATTCCTCGGGACATCACACCTGCACAGCAGCGTAGATCAAAGAAGAAGGGTTCACCTGTTGGTTCCGACTGCGCTTATACATTGGACTTATTCTTCAGTAACATTTCTTCAGTGCTTTCTGAGTCAAACAGAGGTAAGCCACAGAGCTAAGGTTTTTCTCTTCTTATCTCTTCCACCCCTAACTCAGGATGGAAAAGGGTCCCCAACTCCAAGGCCTGGGCACCAGGAGCCATGAGCGGTTCTGAGGCTCAGCAGGAGCGTCCAACCAGGTGCTGGGGCTCAAGAGGAGGGGGACACGTCCTGCAGCCACCGAGGGACTAGGAGGACACACGTGGAGAATGTGACAGGGCTTGTGTTTAGGAACCCTAAGGTAGCATCTGGGTGTCAATGAAGGAGACTTGTGCACACCAGACATTCATGTGCTCTTGGCAACTTCTGGACCCGTATTAGCCCATTCTCTGTCCTCAGGCTACATGGATAAAAATGGCTGTGGGTAGCCGTCTCCTCTTCTTCCCCTCCCCTCCCCCTTTGCCTTTGGTTAATTGCAGCTGTGGTCAAGGGCCTGCAGCCAGCAGCCCCACAAGGCCCTCCTCCACAGGAAGTTCCTAAGATCTCTTCCTGAACAGGAAATTTCCTGTGGTCCAACAGACATTCCTCCCAGCGTTTATCACTCACATACATTTGTTTTGGCAGATACTGGGTCTTGGGTAAGAACAACAAGAAACGGTTGGAGGGAAAGCTACCTCATGGGGGAAAAAATGCTGTTATTGTCAGATGAACGTGGGACTCAATTAACTCCTACCTCAAAGGAAAACAAATTCTAGAAAAATGGACCTGAGAGAGTTGAACTGCGAAGGAATGTAAATACCACTCACAGACATGCAACATTTAATTTTTTTTTGGTTTTTGGTAACGCAAAGTGAAGATAGGCAGGCTTTGGTGAGGGGATGGGTGGAACTTCAAAGCAATCTGTACATTTTACTGTTATAAAATTTGGACTCTTGTGAATATCATGGCTACAAAGAGCTTTACATTTTAAACTCTTCTGCAATTTCCTTACCTGTGTGCCCTAAGAGAACTTGTTTCCGCCTACTTCTGGGCACCGGTATCCCTTTTCCTGAGAGGCTCGCAAGCCAGCATTTCACACGGGGCGGCTGCTCCGCGGCGGAGCCCACACTTTCGGAAGCTCCGACAGCGCCATGAGAAAAATGTGAGCCCCCGAGCCTCGCCAGCGGCGTTTCGCCTCCCAGCCAGTCTTTCTGACCCGTCTTACCACCCAGCCTTCACAGAGGCCCCCAAGTACTCTTCCTAAATGCACAAAATGCACAAAAGAAGCACATCACGTTCCTGTCTAAAACCCTCTGACGGCTGCTCGCTGGATTAGAGGGAAATTTTAATTCTTCAGCCTAGCATGCGGGTTTGCCTTTCCAGTTTTATTTTTCACCATTCCCCTTCACTCCAGTCACCAGCTTCGGCTAGTTTCTAGAACCAATTACGCACCTGCACTTCTGTTTGCCTTCCTCGGTCTCCTTTCCTTTTGCTTTTTCAGGACCAAGCTGAAACACTGGCCCCCTCCCTGGGTCGGTCGCGTCTTCTCTGTGGGCCAGTGACATAAAACGCATCCCCATTTGCCCTGTGTTCTAATTTGTGGTTTTGGTCTCGGTCTTCCCCAGGAGATACCAAGTTTCTTGAGGGCAGGAACGACCTTATTTGTTTTGGAATCTGGGAGCAAAGGACTGTGCCTGACACAAAATAGATAGCTGATAGGTTTTTGCTAGAAAGATAATCTTCTGAAATCTTATCCTTGTGTGGTAATAAAAACTACAGGAATGTTCTGTTTTTCTACTATAAAATAAATAAACAAACAGATCACACAAAACATTTTTGTTTCCTAAGCAATCTAGAAATCTTCTTATTCTACAAGACTGTTGAACTAAAATCTTTTCCTCGAAACTCCTGCCATTTGCGACAACATGGATGGAACTGGAGAGAATTACGCTTAGTGAAATAAGCCAGGCAATGAAAGAAAACTACCATATGATAACATCTGATACAGGAAACTAAGGGACAACACAAACAAATGAAATAAATTGAACAAGGAACAGTAACAGTTATCAGGGGGTAGGGGGTACAGAGAGAAGGGGGATTAGTAAGGGAACGGTTTAGTCAAAGAACATGTATAAATGACTCATGGACAACGGGGCGGGTAACGACTGTGGGAGAAGGGGTGGGCAGGGTGCAGGGGACCAATGCGGGAAAAATGGGACAACTGTAATAGAAAAACAATAAAAATAAATAAAAATAAAATCCTTTCCTTGAAATCATGCACACTTGAAATGTCCATTTTCTCCTGTATGAGAGCTGTGCGCATAACATTAGTCTTATTTATTTTACTTGGGTTTAACTGTAGTGAGATGCTTGGCTGTCTGCCCTGGTGGCCCTATAACCTCTCCAGCTGGGCTTACTTAACCCACTCTCTATAAGTTCAGCTGCACCCAGACTCCAGCCCAACTTCCCCCGCCCCCTTCATCAGTACTGAATCACCCCAACTGCTGGCTTTACTGGGCCTTGCTCTGTAACCTGGAAAAAAGCCTTTGCTGTAATGGGGCCCTTATCCTGGTTTCCCACCCAGTTCTGTCTTCCAGTTCTTCTCCATAACAGAAGTCCTACGATTGAATCCCAGTGTCTACGGGTGGGGTTCTGCTATCTGCTCCTTGAGTTCATGTTTTCAAAGTTAATGCTAGACCCCAGCTCCCACCCACTAACAGCCCGCCTCCCTACCAGTCTCACCAAAGACAGGCAGCCCTGGCCTTCCTCCCATTATCTGATACTGAAACTTCCCTAATTGCTCTGACTCTGTGGGCACAGCTGGAGTTTTGGAGCTGTGAATGTCAAGTCTCTGTTCCCAGAGGCTAGACTGGTGCTAGGTACGTTGAACGAATAAAAAATAAGTGTTTGAAAGAATGAATGGCCTCTCAAAAATTGAGATTTATGGCATGATTTGGATTTGTTAGGAACATCATAGTGGGGATGAGCAAACTTCCTAGGAGAAAAAGGATCTTTCACTGAATAAAGGACATCTGAATGCCTCTCAAAAAGAGGAGGTAAAGCCCTACTTTAAGGAACGATCCCTTGGTGTTATTCCATTTCTTAGAAGAAAGAGCAAAATAAAGTTTGTAGAGAGGAAAACCCATCAGTGCACAGCCTCAGCTTCCCCGATGGGTTCCAGGCAGGACAATACATAGCCAGAGCTATGGTTTCAATGGTGACGCATAAGGATCAGTGCTGCCTTTAAGACTGTTGGTACCTTTAACGCCTGTGAACACTCTGGGAGGGTCAAACAGTTGTTTCCACTGTTTTATTCGCATCGGGCTGGATATCAGAAGGTCTGGGCTCAGATCCTCAGATGGCCATTTAGTAGCTTTATGACCCTGGACACGTCGTCTTGCTCACTGAGCCTCAGTCTCCCCATCTGCGGACTGTGGGTTACACCGCCCAGCTTGTGGGTTGTCGTGAGGGCTAAAGAAGACGGTAAATATTGTAGGGATGGCACATAATGGGGCAGAGATGAACGCAGCATAAACAGGTGAATGTGAATCTTAGCACACCATGCTTTTCTCCCTTCCTTTGTGGCATGTGCATAAGACCTAAATCTCTATCTGTCCTCTTGTCTTGAATGTATCACTAACTAGTCCTTTTCACATGACTCTCACTCACAGTGTACTTTCCTTCTTTATAAGCTGGTAGCTGAACCGGAGGCTGAGGTGTTTGCATTTTACCTATGGAAAGTGGATTCCTCATTCAGAGGCAAAGGTAAAAACCTGAAGAATGTGGCTAAGGTCTTTAGAGTGTCATCAACTGAAGGAAAGGACTTGCTATGGTCACTCTGATCAAATACATCATACTATTTTTCTAGGCTTTTTGAAGTTGAATAACCAGTACAGCTGGGAGCCTCTTCACATCTTAGCTAACATTTATTGAGTCCTTACTACGTGCCAGGCTCTGTACTAAGGCGACTGGATTTTAGGAAATCAACCCTCAAAGCTCTATATCATCTGCAACGGCTCCTAATTGTAACTGAGGATGATCATCACTCTGGCTCTCTGATGTTGCTCCATGCGTTGGCCTGCTTTCCTTGGAGAGTGCCCCTCCTCCACGAGTCATTACCAAGGCCAGAACAGCTGGTGCTCTTCGGCTAACAGGCCTCTTGTTCCAAGGCCAGGGAACAGGGGGCAGGATGTTTTGTGAAGAAGGCCCTGTGCTGGGCACTCCAGCCACCAGCAGACTGACAGAGCCCCTCCTCTTCAACTTCAGGGCCTTTTCCAATTTATACAGGTTTAAATTTATAGTTTAAATCTATTCTGCTTTAACTGCTCCTTTTTTTTTTTTTTAAACAAATATTATACTCTGAGGGTTTCATTCGAAGGAAGCAATCTTACAAATTAAAAAAGGCATTGATGTGGTTCATAGCCAATGAAACTATTAAAAACACATATACACACTGATTATTCTTAGACTACTGGCGAACACAGAACCTTAAACAAAGAAATGTTAGGCAAATAACGTAGCATTTATGCCATTTTCTAGAGGAGTGCAATGGATATGAAAGATTGTTTTGGTCAATTAAATAGTTACAAAACACGGTAAGACGTATATGGGGATTTATGATGTTTTGTAGGCAGTTAAAATAAAAGTAGAGGATATAGTTTTTCATCCTTGAAGTATTTTCCGCCAAATAGGAAAGAGATAACAAATAAATGTATGCATCAGAAGCAAACACCATTGATGTCTGCATGGAAAGATAACTAGACACAATTTGTTTCTGGAACCACCAAATAATACAATGGCATTCTCCTGCCAAAATCCAGAGTTCTAATGATACCGATGCCCACAAATCTAAGACAACTGTTTTATCCCACAAAGCCATAAAAATTGAGCAATGGTATAGCATAAAACTAAAGCAACCTTAAGAGACTAAACACTTAAATGCAATGAAACCCACAGGTATGTGTCAGGTGCCTTGAGTCAAGTTGACCTCTCTGCTCACTGAGACTCTCTCCTTCAGTTCCAGAGCTAGCATGGGGAGGCTATATTTAATCCCCAGGCTTTAGACAGTGGAGTCTGGTTAGAGTAAGATATCTGAGTCCGGAGCAGCAGCGAGGCCTGGAATTCATAGTAGAAAACTTGCTTGTACCCAAGCAGCTGCACTGAGAAAGAACATGTTCCCAGATCCCCAGACCAGAATGGTCAAAATAGTCCTAGGCTTAAGGGTCAGACAGGGGCCGGTTTTATAGGAAGCATCTTCCCTGCCTTTGAGCTTAGCCAGCGTCCAGTTCCAATAGCTATTTTAAGTGCACTCTTAGAGCTGCCTCTATCCTCACACCCACACTGAGGTCCAGGATGGAGAGAGGGAGAGAAGGAGAGAGGGAGGGGGTGGGGGGAGAAGAGAGAAGGAGGGAGGGAAGGAGGGAGGCTGACTGACTGGGCTTTACTGCTCCTTCCCTGACTTCCGTGGGTTTCCATTGTGCTTCTAAGAAAGCAGAATTCAGTGCGCGTCAGGGCTGCGGGCTATATTTATACCCATCCAGCTGCCCAGTTGCTGAGCTCTTCACAATTACAAACAGCAGGAGAACAAGATGCCTTCCAGAGGGACCACTTTCTCATGGTATTTATTCTAGATTTCTCTAAGATGATCTCAGCATTCATATCTTTTTGATGAAGAAAAAAAAAAGGGGGAGAAGAGAGAAAAAAACCACCACTAGAATTGGTGGGCACAGTTCTCTGATGCCAAAGCAAAAGTGTGTTGTTTCTTCTAGGCACAAAAGGGATGCTGCCTTCCTGCCTGGGCTGTATTTGCCATGCAGTCTGGTTTAGGCCTGGGAAACAGCCATAAGAGTCATACAGAGATCTACAGGTAACTGTAGAGGCACCCGGCTCACCCCGGGCTTTCTCTCCTGCCTCCTGAGAGGCGAAAGAGGGCAAACGGTAATATCTACTAAGAAAAAAAGGAAGGCATTCTACCGGCTTCGGAATCGGACTGGGATTGAATGCTGGCTGCCATCATCCAGCCGTGAGAGCCTGAGTAATGTCGTGGAGTTCTCTGAGCCTCCCCCACCATGTAGCCTCCCAGGAGAGGTCCTGTTGGTTTTGAGTGAGACGGCACACGGAAGGAGGGGTAGGCACGCCGCTGGGTCCTTCAGCTCATGTCTCAAACACCTGCAGCTCTGCCAGCCCAATCCTTCAGACCCAGCACCTGTGGTGAGCTTCCCAAAACAGTACAACCGCCACGTGGTTCGGTGACAGAGGAGCTCCACCACTTACTAGCAAGATCATCTCCTGGGCCTCAGTTTCCTCCTCTTAACAGAACCTTCTCAAAGGGCTGTGGTGGGGATTAAATGAGTTAGCTGATGGAAAGTGCTTAGACAGTGCCTGCATGTGGTTAGCAAACAGCAAGTGTTCGCTCCTGTTACTTTACCAACAGACAGCTCTGGTATTATTCTCTATTGTTCCAACATTATGAAGAGAATCTGAAGATCATTTTTTTATAAGGAAGTATTCCTTAGAATCAGACATTTAAACTTTTACGACATCAAAAACTAGTGGATGTGAATTTGGTCATTCTACAATTCTGCATTGTGTATCGCCCACCCCTCTTCTTAGACCCCAACTATGATTTCTATTAATTATTCTATAAATATATAATCCTATTAATTATTCTGACCAACACCGTTCTAGTTAAATAAAGGGTTGCTACTAATTCTCAAATAAAATAATCTTTCAGAGCCTTCTGAGTCACTTACATGGAAATAAAATGAAATGCTTTTTTATTTCCTCCCTTTTGTCTCCCTTAGTTCAGCTGCAAATATGGGTTATTTGGCTTTACAGTAGGTGAGTGAAAATTGAACCCTACTAGCGGATGAGACCTAAATCTGAACAGAATTAATTTAAATGTAATCCATCAGATTCATGGGGGTCCCATTCAGGAGTGTGAATTTTGTCTAAAGTAAATGCTCAACTGCCTCTGGCCAATGCTTCACAATTGTTTGCCACTAGGAGAGCAGGAATAAACGCATATCCATGCACATGAACTTCTTCTGCTAACTCTCTCCAGGTAAAATCTGATTTAAACAAAGCGTAGAACAGCAGAAAGACAAAGCAGCATACTGCTGAAATGTCCTGTATGGACGGAGGGCCAGGCATGTGTGTTGCGTGTATGTCTGTGTGTATTTACTGTAAAAAATATATTTTATTTGTTTGTTGTGTAAGTTTATTTGTTGGTTTTGCATGTATACGTTGCTTTTAATCTCAGCTCTCAGAGCTGGCTCCTTTGCTTCATCTTGCTGTCTTCTGAACCTGCCATCCACATGAAATGCCCCACCAGTAATGAGATGACCCCAAGGGCAGTGACTCTAAATTCTTGCGTACCCCTTCACCAGAAAAATGGAGCTCTACTTTGTTATGTACTTGGAACCCACCCCTGAAGATTCTGATTAAGTAGGTCTGAGGTGGGCAACTGAAACTTTTAAAAAGAACATCAGGTCAGTTTGTTGTGCAGCTGGATTTGAGAACCACTGGATACAACTCTTGGAAAATTTAGAAGTATTATAAAAACAGCAATATATAACAATAATAGTAGCAATCAACACATAGTGCTATGTGCCAGTCATGATTCTAAGAGCTTTGCATATATTAGCTAGCTTATTATTAATACATATGTTGATTTCTTCACTGAATTAAAGGCTGTTGGTGTAAAAACAAAACAAAAATCTAGCTGGGTTTTAGCTAGATTCTTCCATTGATTTCTTATAACAAAGGAGATCTAATAATTTGCTTCCCTCAATTGGATATAGTAATACAGAAATACAACTCCCTGTCCCTTAAATAGCACCTTACAGGAATTCTGCACAGGCAATGCTCGTGACAAAGGTTGTACCGCTCTAAGGGTAAAAAAAAAAAAAAAAGCAATAGTAGTAACATTTTCAACTGACCAAGAATTTTCTTCCTGGGAAGCTCAAGTGTGTCGTACATATAAGAACACATATATATTAGACAATATCCCGATGGCAGAGATTGCCAAATTCGTCAAGAGTTTGAGAAAGGTCCTTATAGCTCTGCTCTATCTCCCTCAACTCCTCTAAAATAACAGCAAGAGACTTTTTTATAAAACACAAGGACAAATACACCAGGAGAGACGATAAAAAACAAAAAGGGGGAGGAGAAAGGGGGGAGGAGGAGAAGGGGAAGAAAAAGAGAAAAGAACAACAAACCAGAAATTTGAAAACAGATGGACCAGGGGTAACTCACGTAGCAGACCCAAGAGAGTGGAAGTCAAAACTCACAGTAAGGAAAGCTGTGAAATCACCAGATTTACAGGTCAGAACCTCTGAAAAACTGGACAATCAAATCCCTGCTCCTCCTCTACCTTGGCAGAAGGCTAGCGGTTTATGCTCCGGAGACAGTAAACACACAGCGACATCAGAAGGAGTTGATACCAAAACAACTCAGTGGAATTAGTTGAGGATTTCTATATGGAGGATTAAGAGAATATGCATATGTTGCCCATTGAGCTCTCCCCCCACCCCTTCTCCCACTGCATTCCCGGGAGGTTGGAGGCTAGACTTAAACCCTCCAGGATGAATACCAGAGGAGTCATTCATGTCTGGGGAATGTGAGTAGCCAAAGACAAAAATTCCTGGAGATATTCATACCAAAGGTATCCTAAGGAAACACCCAGACCAGTAAACCTCTTGGTCAAAAGCTTTTCATTAGTGCTTTCGTGCTCCATCAACTTTCACATGTGAGCAGACAAGCGGAGATCACCAGACCTTTGAGTATAAAAGACAGAGAGCAAAACCAAACCAAACCCAAAAAACAAATAGAAAGAGGCAACATGGAGAAAACAAAGACAATGCAGGAAAAAGAAAACGTAAGTATCACCATCATTATCCTCTGATAATGAAGAGAAGATATCGCATGTATGAAACAGGATCAAGATGCTGTAACAGGAACATATCCAGAACAACAACAGCCACAAAAAATCCACCTGAATATTAAAGGTATGATGTCAGGAATAAAACCTCAACAGAGGTATTGGAAAATAAAGTGGCGGAAACTCCCAAAGAGGGACTCAAAATATAAGCAGGTGGAAAATAAAAGAGAAAAGAAAATCATAAAGCCAACATCCTAATAATGAGCATTCCAGAAAAAGAAGTGAGAAAACAGGGAAGAAAAGTTCCCAGAACTCAAGGAAATAGTTACAGATTGAAACATAGACCTACAACGAGGCACGTGACAATGACATTTTGAAATTGGAGGATAAAAATGTTCTCAGAGGATAAACAAGCAAACAAAAAGAGTTACACACCAAAGATTATGAATCAGAACAGCATGTTCTTCTCAACAGCAGTAGCACTGAAAGACAATAAAATGGAACAATGCCTTCAAAATTCTGGGGAAAAATTATTTCCTGCCTAGAATTATAGACTGAGTCAAATTATGACATAGGAAGAGAGAATAGATATTTCTAGACATGCAAGGTCTCAAAAAAATTTACTTCCCTTCTAGCGCCCCAACCCATCTTGGGAAGCTATTGGAAATTGTCCTCCATTAAAAGCAGGGTATAAATTAAAACAGAAAAAAAAAAAAAAAAAAGGAACCCAGGAAATGGAGTGCAACGCAAAGAAGAGGTAAAGAGAAGCAAGGTCCAGATGGCAAATGGGAGCCAAGCTAAAGCCACGCCTGGAGCACATGGAAAACTGAAAGACTTTGCTTCAGGACTTGTAACACCTACTGCGTCTGAACTGCAGAGAGAAAGGCGAGGCACAGTTTGAATTAGCCATAAGTACATAAACACATTATAACAGTAAGCACATGGGAAAACTAAATTACAGGAGAGGAAAAGTAATCTTAATAGAGTACACCAGTTAGATGCAAATAGCATTTACATAATCACAATATGCCAACACTAAATATTGATCTATCCAAAATTAAGATTTCGTGGTTGCTTCTATGCGTAGGGGCTGGGGTCAGGGGCAAAGGAATAAACAATTTATTCATGGTCATCTTCCATTAACAATAGTAATATTACAAATACAATTGTTAGCTTTGGTGTTTAGCTAGACATTGAGAAAGGAGAGCAAAGGAAACTATACATTGAGTTTAATAAACTGGAAGCATAAGCCTGTTTGCTTTCTCAGCCAGGAAGCTGCAGATTCACACTCCAGGAGATTACAGTATTTCTCTGCCAAGGGGGTTAACGCTCCTCCCTTCCCCTCTCCAGTACCAGATTCTTAGGGGGTACTGGGGGAGATGGTGGACCATAGATGCTGTCAGTCTAACTAAGGGATGTAAATCCATCCCAAGCCTGCAAAAGTTTGCAGTTGATTGATTCTTTTGAGAAAGCACCTGGTCCATCCCAAATTCATGCTCCTGGTCATTACCCCAAGGAAACAAAAAAGGCTCTTTCTCTCTCTCTCTTTTGCCCACTTTGTGATGAACTTGCCCCGTTTTTTTCTTGCAGTCCATCAGGAACATGGAACCATGTGGGTCTAGCAGTTACCGGGGCCAGGGTAGACTGTATGGGCTCCAAAAGGGACAATGGAGTGCAGCTGGAAACACACACTAAGCTAGCTGGATGTTAGACTGGACTAGACTTTAATATGGGGCAGAAACTCTGGACACTGGCTTTTGTCTTGGCCTTGTTGAAGACACAGCAGTTTATTATTCTTATCTACTTACTTTATCTAATGCCACCATTGCTTGCTAACTAATGATGAGATTATTGGCATCTGTATTTGTTTCTGATATTATTAAGTAAGATGCTGAATTTTGGGTGTATGTGTCTCTTTACACTTTTCACTTGTATCTACCTACCTATCTATCTACCATCTACTTAACTTTTTATTTATTTACTCATCATGGTAAAAAGTACAAGTGACCCTTGAACAACAGAGATTTGAACTGTGGTGGTCCATTTATAGTCATATGTTTTTCAATAAATATAGAGTTGACCTTCCATATTCCTTGACTATGCATACATGGATTAAAAAAATAAAAAGATAGAAAATTTATTGTAGGGAATCCACAGATAGGGACAATTGTATGCATTGTTCTTTACCCTTTTATTTAATGGTCTATAGCATCCAAGGATTTTGGTATCTGTGTTGGGCACTGGAACCAAGCCTCTGCATGTATTGATGAACTGTATTTAAGTTTGGGGGAGTCAAAATTTATACATGGATTTTCAACTGCACTGACACATACTTGTTCAAGGGTAAATATCTTACTTTTAGATACTTCATCACATTGTTGTGCTTATTATAAACGTCCTTTTTTGACTTCTGGGTGGAAGTGTAGGAAGATATACTTCATCTCCTTGCACAACCGTAGAAAGAATTACAACCAGATCTCAAAACAAAAATCACCCAGAACTGTCAGAAGATCAAGCTGTATGAAAGTCTAGCAACCAAAGACTTAAATAAGCCACGTGCATCCATTGGGTAGGAGGGATGGAGTTGTGGAGATGGGTGGAGAGGTAGTGAGGTGTGGTGTAGAGAGGCAGTGGCAGCAGCAGAACAGATGGCCTCACATTTATGTTTGGTGGATAAAAATCAGTAGGGATATTAGGGGAGCAAGCAATGCCAGCTCCAGGCCAGACCGCACAGCCCAGGGTTCCAGCACCAGGAACATAAATCCCTATTACCTCTGGCTGTAAAAACCAGTGGGGGTTGGAGTTGCAGAAGAAACTGCTGGATTTTCCCTGCTTAAAGGGCCTGTACAGAATTAGAACGTATGAAAACCTGCACACTCTGGGTTTAATATCCATCCAGGGCAGCAGCTGGAATGGTGATAGTCACATACAGGAAGTGAGTGAAGTGAATGGAAATAGAGCGAGTTCTAGGAAAACCTCCAGAAGCCTGACAGCAGCATTGTCCCCTCTCTGAGAGCCCTTCTTCTACACAGAACCATAGCAGTGAAGTTGGGTTCCCCACCCTGGCAATTACCTAAGGCTCCACCCCACACCATTTACAAGTGCCTTTGCATAGGCCACATTACTAAGACAGGGAATACACAAAAACAAACACAGGGAGACTGCCAAATTGAGGAGACAAAGAAATATGGCCCAAATGAAAGAACAGGACAAAATGAAACAGAGATAGCCAATCTGCCAGATGCAGAGTTTAAAACTCTGGTGATCAGGATACTCAGATAAATGATTGAGCACAGCACACAAAAAAAGGAATAAGTGAAGGTCATACAAATGACATAAAGAAAATGTACCAGGAACCAACAGTGATGGGAAGAAAGCCAGTATTCAAATCGATTAGTTGGAACAAAAGGAAGAAATAAACATTCACCCAGAACAGCAAGAATTGTGGGGGGGGGGGGGGGATTAGGAACCTCTGGGACAACTTTAAACAATCCAACACCCAAATCATAGGGGTGTAAGATGGAGAAGAGGAAGAGCAAGAAATTGAAAACTTATTTGAAAAAATACTGAAGAACTTCCCTAATCTGTCAAAGGAAATAAACATACAAATCCAGGAAGCACAGAGAGGCCCAAACAAGTTGGACCCAAAAAGGACAACACCAAGACACATCATAATTAAAATGGCAAAGGTTAAAGATAAAGAATCTTAAAAGCAGGAAGAGAAAATAAGAGAGTTACCTAAAAAGGAGTCCCCATAAGACTATCAGCTGATTTCTCAAAAGAAGCTTTGCAGGCAAGAAGGGACTGGCAATAAGTATCCAAAGTGATGAAAACCAAGGACCTACAACCAAGATTACTTTATCCAGCAAAGCTATCATTTAGAATGGAAGGGCAGGTAAAGTGCTTCCCAGACAAGGTAACGCTAAAGGAGTTCATCATCACTAAGTCATTATATGAAATGTTAAAGAGACTTATTTAAGAAAAAGATGATCAAAACCATGAATATTATAAAGGCACTAAATTCACAACTATCAAAAACTAAATTTAAAAAACAAAACAAAACAAACTAAAAGCAAACAACCAGAATAAGAACAGAATCATTGGTATAAAGATCATTTAGAGGGTTATCATCTAAAAGGAGGAGAAATGGGAAAAATGGTTCAGAGATTAAGAAGCATAATTGTAGGAACAAAATAGAAGGATGTTACGAATAGTACAGGAAATGGAGAAGCCAAAGAACTTATATGCATGACCATGGTCATGAACTGGGGATAGGGGCATTACTGGAAGGAAGGTGTATACTGGGCAGAGGGGAACAAAGGGGGAAAATGAGACAACTCTAATTGTATAATTAATAAAATATTTTTAAAAACCTTTCTTTTTTGCATCTAAGGCATTAATCCGGATTGTTTTTTCTTTAGATTCCTGTGTGTGTATGATTACTTGTATTAGTGGTTTTCATCTGTTAATTTTTTTCCTTTCTTATATAAATTTTCTGTAACAGATTTAGAAATTCTTCTAGAGTTGTGTTGAACTTACTTTCTCTTTCAGTTTTCTTGATTATGTGTCCCAAGTTTCTACATATTTTGTGCATTGTTCTGTTGTCATCACTGAAAATATGGTAGGATACATATTAGGTGCTCATTAAGATTAATTCTTGTTTCCCTTCTGTGTATATCCTTCATTTTTCTCCCTTATTCTCCATCCTCTCATTCCTTATAGATGTCTATAGATTTTAAACTTTTTTTTTTTAATAAATACTGAGTTTTAAGTAAGCAAAAGGATTATTTTACATTTTGACAAAATCTACCAGGTTAGGGGAATTGAGAGTAGTACAGAAAGATCAAACCCCATTGCAATGTACAGCTTTATCCCTTTTTCTCACTTCATGTCTCTTACAAACTGCGTTCTGTTCATTTTCAAGATTTATTATTCAGTTGATGCTCTATACTTGCTGACAGATTTATGCTTTCTTCTACCTCTTGTTTTTTTCCTGATATGTGTCATCATCTCACATACTCCTGATCAGTCATCAAAACTGAGTTCAAATGCAGCATTCACAATCAATCTTTTTCATGTTACATGGAGATATTGTCACTCCTTCCTCTATCTGCTGTTTACATAAATATTATAATTTAACTGTTTATCATTCTACTTCTCTATGAAGGTGAATTCTTTGAGGGCTGGAATAACAATAAACTTCATCTTTATTTTCCTTGGTTATGCATTAAAAGATATACACACATACAGACAAATGATCTATATGATATTCAGCATGAAAGTAAGAACTGTACTTTAGGATACGTCTGGTCTTTGCAATGAAGGATTAAATTTGCATTTTAAACAGGCACCCTAGGTTATAGTGTCATGGGTCATCCAAGGTAACCCTTTGAGAAACACATGTGGCCTACACTAAATATCGTAATGTATGCAGGACTCCACTGAAGCAGAAAACAAAAATAGGCTAAGCATTTTAAACCAAGATAGGATCAGATTAATTTTATACTAGATTTTTAACAAAGCCTTTGTGGCAATGCTCTTCCACCACTAGGTGTCATTGTTAATAATGTCTCATTTTTGTGTGATAAATGATATGGAAAGTTTTTTTCTTCCCTTTGTTTATAGACTTAAAATTCATGAAAGAGGAGAATTAATTCTAGAATTCTGGAAGTAGGAGACAGAAAACTTTTCACATATATGATTAATTTTTGTAGTCCTTATTTTTTTCCAATAAGCCTCACATTTCTTTGTTGCTGTTAATGTCTATAAAAGGCAAGTTAGCTTTGATATCTGTGAAACCAAATATGCCAAGATAGGGAACTGTGACTAGAGCTGATGCTGTCTATCTCTGTGACATATCGAGCTGAACACCTTCCTGCCTGCCTATGTATCTACACATTTAGATAACTTTGACAGGCATGCTATTTTAGCAAGAAATAATACAAAGAGGAGGGAAAAAATATCTTTCACTGTATTTAAGCCTCAGGCTTCAGCCTGAGGGAATTGCATTCTTCTTCATAGGCTCTAATTGTTGCCTGGGCTGAAATTTCCCATAGAGCGAGAATTGTTTTCAATTACATTGAGTTAAGACCTCAAGGTAGAGTTTTATATTAAGTGGATAACTGATGGTTGTTATTACAGGAAAAAGACACACAAACACTAGGAATAGCAAATAAAATGAGCTGGATAAAGAAACTGAACTGTTATCTAACATTCAGAATAAGAGTATATTCTATAAGACACTGTTCTTCAGAGCACTTTGGTACCCTTTGCAGAGGGCAGTATTGAGCTTGAAAAAAATTCTGATAGTTTCATTTTTTTTAAAAGACGCATTTGTTTAGGGATTTATATGTTAACGACTTGATTCTATGTTTTGATTGGCATTCCTTTTGCTTTTTTATTGTAACACTATTTTAAATTGTTCTGAGCTGTATTATTTCAAATCTGCTTTCAAAACTAATTGTTAAACTAAAGCTTTATGTGCTCTGGCAAATAAAGCTGTTCCTTGAAGTTTTGTTTCATTCTTTAATTTACTTATTTTTCAAATATGTATTTTTCTATATAGATATTATTATAGTATCAAAAGTATGACATATTTTTATTACTTAGTTTTTACTACCAGTGTGTCTTATGCAATGTTAATTTATCTCTGTAAATTTCTTGAAAAATCATGGTTAACTCACTATAATGTCTTGTGTGATAAGAAAGAAATTTTGGAAAAGTATTTCAATTAATCATAAAATGTCTAAGTAGTTGGTAAAATATAATGAGTCTTTGTTAGTATAGATGTCTAATTAAATCAAATATTTGGATAACTCAATGTTATAGTAATTAATATTTAGTAAGCTGTTCTTTAGATATGTTATCTTTTTCAGTCATTTAAGAAAATGTCTCACTATATTACTGTCAAAAAATAAGTCTAAGTTCTTTTCCATTGTTAATCCATTGAAGGCAGTATAACTGTCTTCTAAATTAGTACAGTTGCTATAGAGATAAATAACTCAAAAATATTTTCTTTGGAATTTTAACATGCTTAACACATTTTCTTCCATTTCATGTTATATCCAAATTAAGCCTATTTTTGAACAATTTTGCTGAATTTATTCTATTAAGCTAATACTTCAAGAAGGAAGTGTATAATACATTTTAATATTTATTGTTTATTTATATATTTCTTTAGACTATAATTTAGTAATTTACTTATTTTAAGTATGCTATCATTTTTATACTTGAATAACACATATCATCATTATGAATTACTCATTCTTATAAATACGCATCTGTCATATGTTTCAACATTAAACTAATTTTGAAATTAAGTTAACTTTCCCCACAAAACTGATAAAATATGTATATTAAATAAGAGGACTATGTTATATTTCTATATCTTCTATGATTAACTTCTTCCATTGATTACACAGGGTTGGATAATTGAAAGGTGTCACAGGCTTCAGATCTAGGCTCCCAGAAGGCTTTACTAAATGTCTATAATAAGGCACAAGAGGAGAAAATAAGTGCAAACAGTCACTGAGGTGCATATTTGTAGGCACAGATGCCCATGTCCTTTCTATGTCATAGGGTACTCAATTTATCTTGAATTATGAACCGTCAAGGTATCTGCAACATATCTCAACTTCTGTAAGTGGCTAAGCCAGATGCAAATCATTTATCTAAATTCCAGGGGGTCCCAAACTTTTCACAATGCATTATAAATCATTAACTAGCAAATCTTATTCTTATCTTAGCCAGTAGCCAATATGAGCCCTCCAGAAATATCTAAGATAAACATAGAACTATCCCTAGTCCTAGTTGTAAAATATTAGGGGAGACTCCCCCTAAAAAATAGAATTTATTTATTAAAAAATTGTGTATTTATCCTTAAATGTTTAAACTTCAGTCACCTTCATAATACTCTCCATTTGATGCAGTGCACCTACTGAGACTTTTTTGCACACTCAAAGCAGTTTTTGAACTCATTAATTTTGATGTTTTTTAATGCTTCTGCCACTTTTCGTTTTACCTCTTCCACATTGGCAAAACATTTTCCTTTAAGGACTTTTTCATCTGGGGAAATAAAAACTGTCTCTCAGGGTGAGATCAAGTGAATAAGGAGGGTGGGGCATAGGGGTTGGGGTTATGCTGTTTTTGGTCAAAAACTGTTGAGTGCCTAGCGGTCATAAATCACCTATCATGAAATAGGCAAGTGTGTTGAAAAAGTCTTCAAAAAAAAAAAAAAATCACTGAAGCTAAATGCAGCCTCTCACAACAACGCCAGCTGGTACACTGATAAAATGGGTTCCTAGAACACTCACCTAGCAGGGAAAGCTTGTAATACAAGGGGCCTGCTCTTCAGAAGCTAATGTTATGTTTAAGGTGGGAGGAGTCCTCTTCTCATAACTGTTTTCACACACTGCTTAACATGAGCAAGCCATTTAAAGTATCTGTGACTCAAAACCCTCAGTATTTGTATTTTAATACCTTAGTGATAAATAAGTTTTCCCAACCTACAGAAAAAAGAATAAGCTTCTATTAGCAACTAGCAGTTTCTGTGTATGTTCTCTGACTTCCTCAGCAACCAAAAATGACCTTCTCTTTCCAGGTGGATAAAATCTGAAGTGTTCTGTCTTGACCTCTAAGCTGAGCTTTTTGAAATATACCTATGCAAAGTCAGAAATAGTATGAAAAACTTCTTTAAAGGCAACAATTCCTCCTTTATTCCTATCCTTTTCCTTGTGTTGCAGACACAAATAGACTCCTCTTTCTCCTTCCACTTTATGTGCTATATCCATTTCTTGTTGTTAAATGCCTAGAGGCTGAGTAATGTAGATGTTGCATATATTTTTAAATAATATGAAACAGAGACTTGGAAAAAAAAGTCGATCCTCTCAAAATATGTCGCTTTTGTTTTTATGTTTTCTGACAGCATGCAGAGTATTTTGCTTCTACGCTTCCAAGATTAGCAATCATTGTGATATTTTTCTTCTGAGTATAAACTACATACATTTTTCTCAGCTGTCCAAATATATATTTATTAGATTTAGTTTGCCAATTGGTAATACTTAAGCTTAAATCACTATTGACTTTAAATTAAGGTGCCAATTAAAAACAAACAAACAAACAAACAAAAAAAGAAATGGGATAGAAAATATGTGTAAAAGTTATATGATAGACTCCATTTTCCAGGCCGCCAGACATGGCCGCCAACATGTACAGGGTCGGAGACCACGTCTACTTCGAGAACTCACCCAGCAACCCATACCTGATCCGGAGAATCGAGGAACTCAACCAGACGGCCAACGGGAACGTGGAGGCCAAGGTGGTGTGCTTCTACTGGAGGCGGGACATCTCCAGCACCCTCATCGCCCTGGCCGACCAGCATGCCACCTTGTCTGTCTGCTACAAAACAGGAGCCGGGGCCGACAACGGCGAGGAAGGGGAAATCGAGGAGGAGATGGAGAACCCCGAGATGGTCGACTTGCCCGAGAAGCTCAAGCACCAGCTGCGGCACCAGGAGCTGTTCCTCTGGAGGCAGCTGGAGCCATTGCTGGCCACCCACATCAGAGGGAAGTGCAGCGTCACTTTGCTCAGTGAGACGGAGTCGCTCAAGTCCTACCTGGAGCGGGAGGACTTCTTCTTCTACTCCCTCGTCTATGACCCACAGCAGAAGACGCTGCTGGCCGGCAAAGGGGAGATTCGCGTGGGGAACCGGTACCAGGCAGACATCACGGACCTGCTGAAGGAAGGCGAGGAAGATGGCCGCGACCAGTCCAAACTGGAGACCAAGCGTGCTGCCCGCAGGCCCTACAAGCCCATCGCCCTGCGCCAGAGCCAGGCCCTGCCGCTGCTGCGGCCACCCCCACCCGTGCCGGTCAACGATGAACCCATCGTCATCCAGGACTAGGCCGCCACTGCCCCAGGCCGCTCCAGCCACGGACCAGCCCCCTCCTGCTGCCTGCCCGCCTGGTTTTGGTAGCGCCTTCCCACCCTCACCTGCAGAGAAGCTGCTCCTTGGGCCACTAGTGGGGAAAAGTGCGGTTAACTTATTCCGGGAGAGCCCAGGAGCTCTTTTTAGCTTTGTGTTACTTTTATGGCAAACTCTGACTCCAAAAAACCTCCGCTGCCTTGCGGCATACCTCTTCAGGGGAAAGGCTAAGGGAGTAAACCCCGACAGAAAATCCGGAGCCGGAGTCCCGAAGGCGGTTTGACGTTGTAGTCAACACCGGCAACTCCTGCGGCGCACCTGAAGCCAAGCTGTATTGACTCCGTCTTTCCCTTGGACCCTTCAGCTGCGAAGAGAGGGGGGGGTCTGCTGCATGGGCAACAGCAGACCCTCCATATCACCCTGCCCAGGCTCTGTAGCTTCAGCTTCACTGGAGAGGACACTCCAGCGTCATCACAAGATGTCGATTCAACACGGGAGGAGACAGATACCGTATCATCCCGAGTTGGACTGCACAGCCATTCTCGGCGGTGCAGATAGACTCTTAAGAAGCTACACCATCGTCTCTCCAGACGGACGGCTGCCGACGACTTTTATGGCCGGAGCGGAGTGATGAGCCACCCAGGTCCGCATGGTGCTGCGGGCGCCTGGGCTGGCTGGAGGTGTTGTTGTGTTCCGTTGAAGGTGTCATTTAAAATTTTATTTTTATTACTTTTTTTGTAGATGAACTTAAGCTCTGTAACTTACACCTGGAATGTTAGGATCAGCGCAGCCAGCGGCCGGCCGAGCTGCTTGGTGGGGTTGGCCCCTGTCTTTTCAAGTAATTTTCATATTAAAAAAAACAAAGAAAAAAAATTTATAAAAAGAAAAAAAAGTTATATGATAGAGAATATATATATGGGTTCTTATGATACTTATCTAAATTTGCAATACTCTAAAATAAAAACACATTTGAAAATAAAAGTATATGTTCTCTTAATAATGTTAGGTTGGCTTTAATTTATATTTAAATAGAGTGAATTAAGGTAATAAATTAGATAAGAACCAAGTAATTGTAACAAAAAATAATTGATATATAAGATACAATTACAAAGGTTTTATATATAAAATTTATATAAACACATCCATAGTCTTTTTTTTTCAATTTTATTTTAAAATTCCTTTGTCTTTCTTTTTCAAGTCATAATTTTTTATTCAGAAATTATGAGTGGTAACACACAGCACCTACACATATGCAGTTCAAGCCATATGTGTATTTGTGGATTAAAAAATAGAATTTTTTATTCCTGTTAGAACTCTTTTTAACATGGCCTGTTAATAAATCACTAAAGAATATCATGGAAATTAAAGTTGCTAAAATATAAAATAGCTAAATCTTGTTTAAAGAAGCTAAAATATAAACAGTTAAATCTTGTAAACTAAATGACTACAATATTCATAGTAATGATTATTACCCTAATGATAATAAATACTGGTATGTTGACTTTTCAGTGGAGAAAGGTATATTTACTGTTAGGTTTCAGGGGATTGGTGGAGGTAGAGAAGGTCAGCAGCCAAATGTTGAACAAGATGGTTTATTGCATATACAGCACACTGGGCTGGGGTTTTGAAGTCATACCCCAGCAGCCAGGGTTAAGGCTGTATGAGCTTTAAGGAGTTCTAAGGCTTAGAATGTGAAAATAGCACAAGATGGAATAAACTGTCTCCTTATATAGCCAGCAGGTTGGGGACTGCTCCAATTGCAACCTCCTGATAGTCACTTGAGTCTAGGGCAGCTAGAAGGAGGGGGAGAAAGGTGAGCTGCCTCGTGGGTGAATTTGTTTGGAATGGCAGGCTTTTGGATGGCCTTTTTTTTAAGAGTGGCAATCTTCAAAATGGCGGGCTTCTTCCTCACATTTACTATAACGACTTTAGTTTCTGTAAACATAAATACCTTAAATCTTAAGCAAATCTATATGGGAAATGAGGGTATATAGTGTTCCAGGATAAAGGAAAAGTTGAATAGGATGAATTAAAGATGAAGCTATAGGCTAAATTATGCAAAATCTCGCGTGCCATAATATGAATTTGGAATGTTTTTCAAGTATGGTAAAGAAAAATAACAAAACCCAAATTATGTTTTTAGGAGACGTTTTTGAACTACTCACTGGATAATGTTGAATTGGGGAGAAAACATAAACTTAAAACAGAAAGGAGGGTATCACAATAGCACAAGCAAGATACAATTTGACTTGAACTTCCTTGGTTGCATTGTGGTTAGAGATAAATTTACTGATTCAATATGTATTTATAATATAGATATAAATGATATTTCCCAATTTTAGTAGAAAATGTGAGATGATAATGAAGGAAACACAGGCCTGTGTAAAGGAGTAAACTGGTATAACCATAGTTGAAGAGGAAAATGTGCTACATACTCAACATAAGTATGTGTCATCAATTATAACAATTAAAACCATTTAAAAAATATTCTGAATTTACTGAGCATCACTGTGACCTATATTGGGATGTCTTTCAAATACGTGTTTCCATAACTTACAAATACCCTTTTGAAGTTTACCACCTTACAGCTCTACTGTCTACTTTTCTTCTCCTGCTGAGTTTCAGGTTTCATCATTATTACCTAAATATTATGATACCCATCCTCTTCTAATCTCAACACAGTTTTTGGAGCAGGTCTTAGATTGTCTCTAATTTTGAAATGTTAAGAAATCAGAGTGTGTTATCTTCAGGCTGTGGCTAATTAGTACTGTTGTGATTTCTTCTTACATACTGCAGCTTATAAAATTATAAGACTTCTTATTAAATTTTGAGGTTGTTTTTCTCTTTACAGTAGAGTTGAGGAAACCAAGTGAGTATAGCATGGGTGAGAGCTCATGATCAATATGGGAATGTCCAGGGAACTGAGTAAAAAGAGGACCTGAAAAGGCCCATTACATTATCAATATAAAGGTTAATAGTGGCCTTAAGAAGAAAAGGTTAATAGAGGAATAAGAATTGGAAAAGATAACAGAAGAGATGGTGAGATGGTGGGCTTGGCCTATGTCAGCAATTCTTTTGAATTCTGCCTGGACAGAGAATCTAAGAAGCATAGGCATTAGATAAATAAGATGAAGAAGCAAAGAGAAATATACTTAGAATTAGTTTAAAATGTTGTGTCATAAACAAGCCAGCAGTTATGGTTTGATCAGATGAGTTAGGTTTATTAGAAAGCTCTTCATTTGTCCTAGGCAGAGATTAATTTCTGGATCTCTTTTGTCAAGAGCAGTGCAGAACTTGTTTAGAGCAATTAGTCAAATGTTTTTGAATAAGTGAATAAAATCAGATAAGTCAGGTTTATTAGAAGGCTCTTCAGTTTTTTCAAAGAAGAAAATTATTTCTGGATCTCTTTGTTCAAAATCAGGGCAAGTCTGATTCAGAGCAGCACTCAAATATGTTTGAATAAGTGAATAAATTAATCACCCCATGTATGTAAGCCAGATCACTTACCTTGAAATATGGACTTGTTTTAATTATTAAATTTAGTAAGTGGTTATTTTAATTTGTAAATCTTATATCAAAAAAATCAATATATCAAAATATTCTGCTGACTTTACCAATATTTTAATTGGTGATATATTATATAGTTTTATTATTCTACATAATTAGTAGATGCTCTAATTTAAAAAAAAATTATTTAGGTAGATACGTTTAGATTTAAAACTTCCATTTTCCTAAAACATATACACAGGAATATTCAAATATCAAAATCCAAATGCTGAAATGTAGGGGAACAACTTAGGCTGCTAGAGTCTACTCTCACATTGAAGAAACATTATTATTTAAAACTTTCTAAAGTAAGTTAATTACATCTGGGCTTTACTACCTCTGATAAAGCAAAAGCACCAAAAAATGCAAGATTTAAGATTCTGGAAAAGGAATTGAATGATATACAATCAGAATATTAATGATGAGAATGTTTTTTCAAATACTTTTTAACTAAGAAAAGTTTCTCATTTACTTAATAATGAAATGAGTGCAAAAGGATTAAAAGTGGAACAGCATCAGCATGATGTCTCACTCCAGTTTATTAAGCGCAGTATGAAGTAAATAGGTTATTGTAAGCTATTTTTACTAAACACAGAAGCGAAAATAAGATGCAATTAAACTTGTGGAAACATTGGCATAAATGAAGCACAATTGTAAAAGTGGGATATTTTAGAATACTAGTTTGTAGAGATCACCTGTGTGGGGATATAAAGGAATCAGTAGAAAACAAAACAACAACAACAAACCCAAACACATATATAACTGGTTTAGTTAATATTGTGTAAAGGTCAAGAATTGGAGAAATAGAACCAAAATTATGGAATCGGTTAAGTAGTGATGGGTTGTTCTCTGAATTCTAGTGCCTAGCAAAGTGTTTGACTTCTAACAGACGTTCAATCAATATTTGTTGAATTAATGATTCAACCCAATTTCTGCAGTTGACAATATCAGGTTACAGCAAAGGAAAAGTTAGGCAAAAGAATAAATATTTGATATTCAAGAGGTTTCAAAATTGCTGCAATTGTTATTCTGTTAATGGAAGAAGAAATTTAGATATGCATGTTGCCATTTAACATTTATATACTATTGATTTCCTTTGTATACAATTACTTTTTAAAAAATGTTTCATTAATAGAAGATAACTTCCCTCAAAGAGATTTGTGGTTATTTCTAAAAATTATGCTGTAAACATATTAGCACACTGAGTTCAAACATTATTTCTTAAGATAATTAAGATAACTGAAATTATTAGCTACATTATTCTTAAATATGGAGTTCAATCACAACAATTGGGAGAAAATTCTGTGCTCACTGCCAAAATGATTTCCTTTGGCTTCTCTCCCTCTCCATCATTTGTTCCCTCTGGAGAGTAATAAATAGCTACTGCTAATATCTTTTCATGTACTTAAAATTTCATGATGTGATCTCTGAAGTCTGCCCATTGTTAACAAAATACTTTTCTTCAAGTGCAAAATTATGTTTTAATTGAGTGGAAACCATAGGTGGATATAAAGGTGGTTACAAGAAAGGTAGCTTCCTTAAAGTATATTTTATATAAAATAGAACAACTAGAAATTATTGGAACTCATACCATTTCAATTAATGTGCTGAAATACATGTTCTTTATAGAAATAACCACTCATTTGAGAGAAATTTCAAAATGTAAAAGAAAAATATAAGTTTATATAGCATTAATAAATGTAGAATTACAACATTTAAATTAGTAACTTAATCAGTTATGTAGCCTTGTCTTGATTGGAAATTTAAGACATAGAAAAACCATCAAGAAGAAAAGCTCAAGGGATCAAAACAGGTTAAATGCAAATTTGAGCTTTAAGTGATTCTATGTATACAGAGAGACATGCCACAGATGCTAACTTTGATCATTCCACCATTAATATCACTCAGCTGAAGTTCAAAATGACCTAGGGAGATTATCTCATTATGTAGTACTAGGCCCAAGTGGTGTAAATTAACTATTCTATAACTCTTTAAAAGTTTTGCAAAAATATTTAAAAGCTATTTTGCTATTGGTTATAAATGTATAAGGAAAAGGAAAAAAAGTCAAAAGTATTATTTATGTAGTACACTGTATTTAAAATATTAAAACTGAAAGTTATTTACGTAGTCATGGTGTTGAAGACCAGTAGCAGTGGAAAGCATCCGTTGAGGGGTATGAAGTCTTTTGTGGCAATGCCACTGTCACCAGTAGCCAATAGAAGCGTTCTGAGTAGGCCAGGCCAATGGTGTGAGGGACTGTGTTCTGCACTGTGACTCCCTTGGGTTGTGCCTATTTTCTGAAGCAGACACTTCAAGTTTTCCTTTTTTTCATGAGTTTTCTTGGATCCTTCCAATTCTATTTTCTTTTTAATAAACCCAGAGTCATTATCAGTAACTACCAAAAAGCTGTATAAAGTCCTCCTCCCAAGCAAACATAGCTCTCTTTTTTATCCCTTCATTTTAAATAGCAGTTGTTGTTCTTTTTTTAATAATTTGGGTATTTGTTGTATGCAGCTAAATCCTTTGTACATTTTTAACTTTCTATCTAGAATTTGGTTTTCTTTGTCTCCCACCCCTTTTTAATACCTCAACTTTTCACTTAAGTGTTTATCGTTTAAAAATACCATCTTTTCTGGTTCTTTCTGCTTTCACTTTAAAATTTTTTATTTTTTATTTTTGTTCCAGTGTTTCCCATAAAATGTATTGATGCATATAAATATTCTTAAAATTAATGTTATATATTCAATGTGAACAAGAGGATCCAGTAAATAGCAAGACATCAGTAAATGGTATTTATTATTATTATTATTATTATTATTATTAAATATATACACAGATTTAAAATCTAATGCCTCAGATTTCCAAAAAGATGTCTTGTTCTGTCGGAGCATTTCACATACCAACTCAATGGCATGTGGCCAAAGTCCTCCCATGTGTTTTTCCTGATTTCACTAATTATTTTTAATTCCATCTTCATCCCACTGCCAGTCACCATGAAAAGACCTTTCAGCAGTATATACAAAGACTTCCTACTCTATTTTACTTCCCCAGAAGTATACTGTAGATTGATACACTTAAGGCTATAAAAATATGAAACATTCCAGGCGATGATATTACAATCATACTGCAAAATGACCAGGAGGCTTAAGTTACTGGGAGATTCTACCCAGGAGTAAAACCCTTATCAGCAATTCAAGATCTCTAACATGATTGTTGGAAAAAGATAATGAGCAGTGGAAAAATACTCCTGGCGAGATTAATTAAAACCTCCAAGGACTGATCCTAACTTGTGATTTTGCCCAAGGCTAGTTTTGTTTTAATGCTACTCTAGATATATAATAAAATAGGTCCCTGTTTTATGCCTTATTATAGGAACCATTGGTAATGCTAAGGCAAATATTAAGTAACAGTTAAGTTAATCTGGAAATGTTTTCCTGGAGTGGCTTTTGTTATTTTTCTAGGTAAAGTAAGACAGTGAAGTGAAAAGACAAACCTGAAAGTAGAAGATTGACTTCTGTTTTTTTTTTCATTTTGACTTCTATTTTGTCTCTAGTTTTTTGTTGTTGATAATTTAACTAAATATTCATTTCTAAAATGTTAATTAAGAAATTTAGAGTAGATGTTCTCTCTGTTTAGAACTTGCTCCCCCAACTTTGTCTGGCATTCTATATTCATTTACATGCCAAAGAAGGGGCCATGGCATGTAAGGAAAAAAATTCATGACAAATTACAGAGATGCTTACAAGGAACAGTGTATTGAAATGTATACTTTTAAGGCATATACTTTTTACAAATATGTAAATGTATAGCTCTTCAATTGTTCTTCTCAACTAAAAACATCCCAGTTTCACCTCTTCTCAACTCCAAACGTAAATCAGAACTAGAATGATGTAATCCTTTAACCCTGTAAAGTAAAATACTCTAAAAGTTTGTGAGGTTACATAACCATAGAAAATGTGATAATGGTCAGCCCCTGTAAGCCAATTTAAAAATATTTCATCTATTTGTAGAAGATCTGAAGAGAATGTTACCGAGGAGACCCTAGTTAGCGGACTCCTCACATTTACTAGGTTCTTGTGTTGCTTCCAAGAGAAGAATTCAGGTGAGAGACCAACACATATAGTGGAGTGAGTTAGCAAGTTTATTTATGAGATACATCCCCAGCTAGTCTGAATACCCCATGTGTAGAGGAAATAGTAAACTTGTTCTATACACTTGAGCACCTGGCTACAAGTGGGCACTTGGCTAATCTCAGTGCACCGACTCTTGGGGTTCAGAGGTTATATACTTTAGTCAGCTTCTTGGTACCCCTCCCTTGCCCCCTTCTAAACCTCGGGAATAATGCTCAGCTACAAAGGCTTTCTTTCTCAGCTAGCAGAGGCTCTTTGTCTTAGTTAATGAACTTGCTTCAGAGGCTCCTCTTCCCAGTACACAGAGCTTCCAGGATTCTCCTTCTCCTGCACTGTCTTTGTTTGTGATGTCCGAATGCTGGACTGGGCTCAGAGCTGCTGAATCAACGGGTGAGACACGTCTCCTCATTCTCGCCTTAGTTTACTAAGTACCCTACCTAACAAAGGACATGGATCCTGCTCCTCAGAAAAGTACACGTACCCACAAAACTCACACACTGTTGCATGCAATCTGAGGAAGGGGTGGGAAAATGAAAGAGCCAAGCACCATGAGAGTGGATACAAAGGCAATTTTTAATAATCTACTAATATTTTCAAAGTCCATTATTAATGAATCTCCTTTTTTTAAAAAAAAAAATTGATTTTACAACCGGAGAGAAAGGGAAAGAAAAAGAGAAAAGCATTGGTTTGTTCTATTTATTTATGCATTCATTGGTTGATTCTTGTATTTGCCCTAACTGGAGATCTAACCAACAAGCTTGGCATATCGGGATGACATTCTAAACCAGTGTTCCCCAACCTTTTTAGCACCAGCAGTTCCATGGGAGACAATTTTTTTCATGAACTCAGCGAGGTGGTGGTGGTTTTGGGATGATTCAAGTATATTACATTCAAGTTCACGTCCTGCTATGCAGCCTGGTTCTTAACAGGCTTGGACAGGTACTGGTCTGCGTCCAGGAGGCTGGGGACCCCTGCTCTAAACAACTGAGCTCAGGGGCTCTCCTTTTTTGTCCTGATTACTTATTTCATACTCTCAACTAAACAAAATTAAATACTAATATCTTATGGGAAATAGAGGAAATACTTGTTCTACTCTATAATCAATAATAAATGCCATTTCAAAATAATTAAAATTGATTTAATTATATATCAGCAAGGAGTAATAAAATGAATAATTTTCATTAGTGAAGTTGGTTATGATAAACATATATATCTTTGTTATTGAGACATTTCATCTTGTTCCACTCCTTCAAGCTAAAGCAACATCAGAATAATTCATCAGAATAATTAAACCTCCTTTTTCTCTTCTGAAAATGTCATTATATCTAGAACACAAATGGACAGTATAGACATAGAGAATATTTTGCTATTTATTATCTTTTATTGAATCTATTCATTGTCATGAATTGTAACTTGAAATTTTTCAACTGTTCATTGATGTGGATTCGTGACAACTGTTCCTTCTCATAGACTGTAACTTGAAATTGTCATATTACATCAAGTGTTTAACAGCCTCAAATGAATGCAAATGTAATAGATTTTATATTTACAACAAAATTGGCATGGTTTAATATGAAGAGGAAGATACGTTAATTCTTCAGTTTTTCTGATTATGCATTCCACACAAGATATATATTTGAACAAAAGGATCACATTTGTACACACAGCATAAAACACACTAAATTTCAAATGTATTAAATAATCTTTGAAAAATATTTTTATACAGTTTTTGCCAATACTTAGCTATAATACCAAGAAATTTCTTTGGAAATAACAACTCTTAATATGTTAATTAGATGAGATTTAAATTAATTATAAAACTTGGGATAATGCCAAGTTTTCCACATTTATTGATATGCTGGAGAAAATATTTTATACTTCAAGCAATGTATTATGTATATTACTCTAATGAGGATTTCTGACGAGTATGGCAGAGTGAATTGAATTACAAGGACTGGCTCTCATTAAAAACACAAAACACTGAACACTTTTTGTATTATATTTTAAATAATATAGAAGTAGAAAATATAAACAAGAACACTCAGCTGCCAAAATTCAGGTCAGATGAGCACAAACTGAAGCTAAGTAGCTCACAAAAGATCAAAAGACAGTAAGACATTGATTATGGAGTTGAGATTTTAATTACAATATGATGTTAATCCTAGACTCTTGCAAAAAATGGAAAGCTAAAACTGAGCTTATAATTTAGCTAACTCTATAAAACAGATCTGTAAATCTCTGTCACATCTGTGAAAGAGAGAGTATAAATTCTCCATCCACCATTCTTAGGAAGCTGCAAATACTTATCTTATCAATCAGAGGTTCAGAAGAAGTCTGGGAACACTTTTACTCTCAGTAAGTGATTGATTATAGAGCAGGCTTCAGTAATCATATATGTTGGACCTGATATCTCAGTAAATACTTGGCTCAGTATCCCCAAACTCAAACATTAACTGTAAAATAACATCAAGATTAATACTCCACATGTGTCTACACAAGACAAGGAAGACAGATGGATCTTTCATTATAACAATAAAATAGGAGCTGTCAAGGAAAAGCATATTATAAGTCACTAAGAAAAGAAAACTTTGGGAGATGAAGTCAGCTGACTTACAATTTGGATCACTTCTTTACCAAACAAAAAGAACAATATAAAGATTTGAAAGTATTTCCAAAATATGAAAGTTTAAAACATAAATAAGACAAAGGAAGTAATATAAATCATAAGATAAGTGCAAGAATATTAGAATTTAAAATAATTAAATTAATAGAAAATTGCCATATAGTAGCATTTACACTAAATATATATATACATATATAAATAAAATTATTTTGTGTTTTAGAAGATACATCAAAGAACTCAGAGGCAGAAATATTAAAATATATAAATTATGAAAGATAATTTAGTAAAATACAAAAAAAGTCAAATGTAAAATCTAATAGTAAATAATTTATTATAATTGAAAATGAGTCATCTCTAATGAATTAAAATGCATAATAATAAGCATACATAATAATAGTTAAGATGCGTACTAGTAAAAACACATATCAGTGCCTTCAAAACATAAAATTTTGAGATCTACCAGAAAAACAAAACGAAACAAGGATTCGTATCGGCAGCCGTCCGTCTCGAGAGACGATGGTGTAGCTTCTTAAGAGTCTATCTGCACCGCCGAGAATGGCTGTGCAGTCCGACTCGGGAGTGACACGGTATCTGTCTCCTCCCGTGTTGGATCGACATCTTGCGATGACGCTGGCTCTCCAGTGAAGCTGAAGCTACAGAGCCTGGGCAGGGTGATATGGAGGGTCTGCTGTTGCCCATGCAGCAGACGCCCCCTCTCTTCGCAGCTGAAGGGTCCAAGGGAAAGACGGAGTCAATACAGCTTGGCTTCAGGTGCGCCGCAGGAGTTGCCGGTGTTGACTACAACGTCAAACCGCCTTAGGGACTCCGGCTCCGGATTTTCTGTCGGGGTTTACTCCCTTAGCCTTTCCCCTGAAGAGGTATGCTGCAAGGCAGCGGAGGTTTTTGGAGTCAGAGTTTTCCTTCTCTGAAAAAACAAGGATTACTTATGAAAGAAAGACTTTTCTTCAGCAACCTTCACTGCCATATGTCAACAGGAATATCCCTCCAAATTACTGTTACATAAGTAGCATTAATGAATAAGGGTAAAATATATTTCTAGACATGAAAATTCAAATTTACGACTGGCAGATGTCTTAGTGTAAACAAATTACAAGACTGTTCATATATAAATGTTGAGTGAAAACCATATATTAATGATTAATATTTGGGGTTTAAAATTCCAGCTGTACCATACATTAGCAGAGATTAAAGTTGGAATTAAATAATTTTTTTAAAAACTTAAATTTGAGTTATAAAAATAAAATAATTAATGTTTTTCATACTTGTTTAGCATAATATATAACACTTATAGCATCAACTAAAAAAATAATGGAATATCAATTTCAGTACTCATAGAAAAAAAAGAAAAAATGAAATAAAGCCCTTGAAATATAATAGAAGGAAAGAAAGAAGAAAAAGGAGTGAAGAAGGATATGACACGTAAATTATCCAAAAATATAAATATATAAGTAATCAAAATCTAGAACTTACTATTAAAGGAAAGAGGAAGCTTCTGTGTTAAATTTTTATAAAAAACATTTTAAAGCAAATGTGTTGTAGTTTGAGAGTCTTAAGCACATTTCTGAATATGAAGAAAAAACATAAGTTAAAGTTAATGAAAAAGAGCACTTTGAGAGAAAAAATGATTCTGTGTGTGAAGATAGAGCATGTTTAAAAAGCCTTATGAATAAGAGTTATTAAACTCGGCGTCCATTTTCTTCTGGGGACTCTATGACTTCCTTTAAATTAAACACTTTTTGTGCATATTTTTATGAGCACATTTATTTATTTTTGATTATGAGTCCACAGCTTTTGTCAGGTTGTTTCAAGAATTATGATTTATAAAGTAAAGAATGATTGCTATAAATGCAATTTTTAAAAAATCTGAGACATATAACATTTAACTCAAATGGGATGGGGACATGTCATTTACAAAATAGACTTCTGCATACCCGTGCTCCTCAAGGATTAAGAGCTTGAAATATTTATGTTTAATTTATCCCCTAGTTATTATAATTATTATTTAGGTTGTTTACACACCAAACTTGAAGCATATTGTTTTAGAGTCTAAGAGGCTTACTTCTTTATCATTTGGTATCATTAATTGGTCAGAAGATGCCTTGTAATTGTTTTACACAAATTCCGTGAGAGTCCAATAAGTATGAACAAAAACAATTTCCAGAATGAGAGAATTCTGATTTGTCTTTGCCCTTAGATGAGCTACAAAGTAGAAGAAAAGAAAGGATAACCCTGCCAGGTAGCTCAGTTGTGGGTTCGATCTCCTCCGAGGGTACAAAACAAGACTCAACCAATGAATACATAAATAATTGGAACAACAAATTGATGTTTCTTCCTCTCTCTCTCTCTCTCTCTTTCCCCTCCCCTCTCTCTCTAAAATGAATAATAAAAAATTTTTTTAAGAAAAGAAGGAATTGATATTAAGTCTATCATTTCTGTTTACTTTGTAGTTTATTCATTCACTTACTTAATAAACTTTTATTTAGACATTTCTAACTGCGAGGCATTCTGAGATCCACAAATACACATAAGTGAACAATTCATAAAGCTTCTCTCTTTTCATATACTGAGAAGGATAGATACTACATGTTTAAGTAAAAGTCTGGTAACTCTGTATTTGTTTAAATTACCTAATACCTAGTTATTGCACAGTTAAGATAGTACTATGACTTGGAGTTGTAAATTTCAAAGGAATTACTCCCTGGATTGATGTATCAAGTTATAAATATAATTTTGCCTCTTCTCACAATTCTGGAAGTCAATTAGGAACAAATTGTGGGTTTTTGTTGTTGTCTTGTTTTTCTCAGACCAAAACATAGAACTAAATGGGAAGATTCACTTGGGAGAAAGTGGATGAAAATTTTTCTTTGGCTCAGACAAAAACAATAATAGATGTTACTGACATTTGTTGATCATTTAGTTGGTGTCAGGCACAGAGCTAAATGCCACATGTGCATCATGCGAGAGACAGTTAATAACTGCCCAGTGTCTCATAGAAAGGAAGAATACACCTGGGATCTGAACTTTGAAAATTGACCCCAGGGCCTCTGTTTTTCAGAACTCTGCAAGACAGAGAGAGGCAAATTAATAGTGAACACCTGCCTTACAAACAGCAAGTTTTTCTTTTTTGATTTACAATTTGCTGATGACCAATAGATCTTTGGTCAAATTTTTAAAAAGTAAAACACTAGAAGAATCTAACTACAAAGATATGAAATAGAATCCTATAAATAACATTCTATTGTGTTTATCAAAATTACTTTTTATTTTATTAAATGGCTAAGAAAGTAAATTATAATTTATCTGCATTTTTTCAAATGAAATAAAATTTAAAACTACCTTGTCAAACACTTATAACAGGCAATTTGTAAACCAACCCAAATGACTATGCCAAATGAAAAGTCAGGTTCAGAGAATCTACTATTGTGAATTTTTTTATCTTTATTATCCTTACTTTCTGGAGACAAGTGTGTTTGGTTTCAACAAGTATAGACAGTCTTTTATAATAAATTTATAATATGTTATGTCTTTGTAAACAATGGGCTTGAGAACGTCATCTTCTGTAGCCTACTGGATGGTTTCTTCACCAAAAACGGAACCTGTAGTGACATAAAAAGATACTATTTTTTGCTAACTGCAAACATCACTTATCAAATAGTCTGCTTTATGCCTATCTCAGTATTATAACTTTTAATTTTGGGAAAAACGTATCTTAATATGTTTATACAAGCAGCTATATACCAATGCAGTAGGGCAATTGACCAAGAAGCAAGTTTTTTTCTAGACTGACAGTTCATATATATTAGAAGAGGGGACTTACAATTTGTCTATGAAAAAATAATTCAGATTCTGTCGATGCAATTTTGTAGACAGAAACACACTAAAGGTAAGATAGTTTCTTTCAAAACTGATGAAATGATAGAAAATTTAATGAAAAAATAAGTTAATTCAGGTAAGGCAAGCTTTAGAAGGGAACGTTCTATGTGGAAAAGACAAAATGAGTACATTAAATTATCAATATAAAACAAGCATGAAATAAATTGTTTTCAAATTTGTTTTCAAAATTGTTATATTAATAATGTGCAATTTTGTTATGTTTTATCTAAGGGTAATTTAATCTCAAGTAATATATAGCAAATATTCAGAATAATCTGATACTGCTTTGTGAAAACACCTGGCAAGAGTAATAACATGAAACAACTGGGTAATATAAAAGATTATGATGACTTAAAAATGTTTTATTTTTTCAAAGCAGTTTTAAGTTTACAGAAAAACGAGTGAAGTGTGAAGTATTTTGATATATCACCTCTACTCTCCAGCCCTCTCACCACCTACAGTCCCCACTATTATTTATTACAATTAATAAGCCAACATTGATATGTTACTATTGACTAAATGTCCTAGTTTACATTAGTGTTCTTCCTTATGTTGTACAGTTCTATAAGATGTCTTGTATCCATTTTTATGGTATCATATAGAACAGTTTCATTACCTGAAAAATTCTCTGTGCTCCACCTATTTATTCCTGCCCTCCTTATATATTTCCCCACAGCCCAGCGACCACAGATCCTTCTACCACCTCTGTAGTCTTTTTTTTTTTTTCAAAATGTCATATAGTTGGAATTGACCCACACTGCTGTCATATTTCTCAGCTTAACTAAAATTTAGACAGTTTTAATTTTTCTGACTATAACCCCCTAACCTTCCTTTTCTTAGAGCTTTTATTTTAGATAACTTGTAATTGCGAATACTTTCTTTCCCCTTTTGAAATGTATGTACACCTTTGCCCATGCAAGACAGTTTCACAAACCCAGGAAATGCCTTTGTTAAGGATCTGTTAACCGTCTCTTTGAAATTTAAATGTGGTAGGAGATAGCAACCTTATCCTCTCGTCTAGTTCAGGGTAGAGGCTCACTTCTATGGGCACCAATTATCAAGCACAAGTAGTCTAATTAAAGGGGAAATCTTTTGATCAGGAATAACATTTACTCAGGAGTAACTCAATGCACTCTGTACCTCTCATCAATCTCTCCACTAACTTCTTTCAATGCTTTTCCACTAGACGGCCCCTGGGCTCAACGCCCCTTCTGGCTTTTGTTTCAGAAGACTTGGTTGGATTCAGTCTCTTTCTACTGAAATAGTCTTGCCTAAGTTCTCCCTGACTAACTTTGTCCCGTGCAAATTTTACATGGACAGAAATACAGAATATGCAGCATTTCAGACCTTTTTTTCTTTCCCTTAGCCATATGCATTTAAGGTCTCGCCTTTTTTTGTGACTTGATTTCCTTTTATTATAGTATTTTATTTTTTTTATCATGGTGTCCTTATCCATTCACCTACTGATGGACATCTTTGTTTTGTCCAATTTGGGGCAATCAAGAATAAAGCTACTACGAACATTCATATACAGGATGCATTTGGATGTTCCTCTTCCCCAAGTTGACTAGGCTCTGTTCATTAACCCTTGGAAAACCTGTTTCTTTTGAAGGAAGATCTTTGTTAAGGAGAACAGAGCCCTCTGGCTTTATTCCAAAATGGTTACTTCTCTGTTCTGCCTGCTAGAAGTACAAGAGGCTTTTTATTTGCTCTTTACCTTGAAAATTTGGTGGGGTTTCTGACAGTAAAACTAAAAAAAAGTGTGGAGAAGCCTCACAAGGTAGGGCCCCAGGAGGTATTATCTTTTACACTAGGCCATACTTAGTTTTAAGCATTGACTCAATTATTGTTTAAGTCTGCCTACCACTTTGTGGCTCTAGCAACACTTTCTGTTCCTGATGAACTGTGATTTTTCTATTTTTTATGAGTGGATCAGTTTATTAACTAAGGTGACAGAAATAGAAGCTTGCAACTCCCAAACAGAACAGAACCTGAGATGGCTCGGGTGGGGTGGGAGGGATGTGTTACTCAATTGGCCGCTTCCTCCCCATTAACACAGGAGCTTTTCAAGGGAGAAGAGAGAGTAAGGAGTAAGTCCGGTGGCAGGACGGGTGGTTGCTCTTGGGACTGGGAATGATCGCAGCAGAGCTTTCAAAGCCAGGTGGTGGGCTCAGGGTCCGACTTCAGAGCGGATGCAGCCAGACCTTGAAGCCCTGGGCAGCTACCTGGGTGCGCATCATGAGCTGGCAGGGCTGGCTCTGACCTCTGTGGAAGTCGAAGAGGCCATAGGTAAGGGCCCCATTGGGTTCTCAAAGCCTTGCGAAGGAACTTTTCCTTGAAACTTCCGAGATTGATGTAGACACTGGGGCTAAGGCCCTCGGTGACTGGGGTCTGCTATGGCTCAATGGGTGCCTCCGGAGTCACCCGGCCAGGAGTCGCCAGGTCTGGGACAACAGCAGCGGGAGGGAAATGGGCAACTGGGATTTTTCATATTTGCAGATCTGTCAAGTTTTCAGGGCAGCAGTATCACTTAAATTCACTGATGGATCTACGATGAGTTGATTTTTAAATTGTTCAACTTTTTTCTTGTTGTAAGGAAGTGATTACTTCCACGTGTGTTACATGTCTGAGCAGAAACTGAAGGTCCTGATGACATTTAAAAACAAAAACACTGTAAAGATTATTTAAACTCATACTTATCCCTTAAATATATTAACAAGTAAATGAAATCAGTTCATAATACAAAATGTTATCTTGAATGATTAGCCAAGTTTTTACTAAGAATGCATGGGTTAACTAAGGAAACATTTTTAAAATGAAAGTACGCTCCCGTGGAAAACAGAGTATCTTGTTGATATTTAGTAATCTACCAAGGAACTAGTTATGTGACCTTTAGCTCCATGAGCATTGCAGATTTTCTTTCCTATAAAACCAAGAGAAAAATTTAGCCTACATGCTTTCTGAAGCTATGGCAAATGCTAATGAGTTAGTGCAAGTGATAGTACCATATGCTGTCATTTCAGAGGACAACCTATTTAGGAATTTGTCCTGTTTCACTACTAAATACTCTTAAAAATTACTACAGTTAAAATTATTTTCTTTATTTCCTTGATTTTCAGCTCCACTTTTATTCTCCTTGGAGATAGTTCAGTCAGCACTTTTAGTATTTACAGACGAAGCTAAATATAGATGGATAAAAAAGGTTAACACGGAAAAACAAAATGTTTAGCAGAAAAAGAGATCAGACATTTAAACCCATAGCTAGGGAAATTACATGAAGCCCTTGGGTTATATACAAAGGAAAGAAAGAAAAAAGAGAACAAGATAGAGCACCGTGAATCACTTAACTGCGATACTTTAAAACCCCAAAGGTTTCCTCTAGGGAATAATAATACTCAATGTATTCATAATATTAATAGCCTTAATCTTCCCTATAATATGATTCATACACATTTAAACCCCATTTTTTTGTAGTGTCTACTTGCTCTAGAGTCTCAATGGCAGAGGATAGTACTAGTTACACTCTGTTATAAAAATAAGTCTACTCTCAAATATTTGTTGTCTCAGTTCTCTCAAATATTTGTTGTCTCAGTTTCTTTATTTACTTATTTTTCTTGCTTGTTTCAGGTTTGGGTTGTTGAGGGGGGGTGGTATTGTTATTTTGACCATTTCAGAAATTGCTAAATTTATAGATAATAGAACTTCGTGTAGGAAGATGAGTGGCTTTGAAACTCCTCTTGAGCATCAAAAATTACAAACCGCATTGTATATTGAATTTCATACACAAATCATGCAATGTAAAATTCAAATTTCCTCTTGGAATACACATATTGGGAAAACATTTTTCAGATTATACAATCAACAAGTAGTCTATTTGCTCTATTATCTGTGTACTTGAGGCAATTTTCCAATAACAAATATGGTATATTAGAAATTATTTTTATTCCTTCTGGGAAATATTATTTAGGGTATTAGAAAAAATTTAGCAACTTTAAAGAACTAACCATTTTCCCCTTTAGTCTGAATTTTTTCTCTTGATTTACATTTCATTTATATTAAGAAGAGAGTCATTAACTAACAATTTCCATATTTTAAAAGAAAAAGCAGTAGTGAGAGAAAGGAGCAGTAAAGCACATTATAAATTGAGATTGACTGTTAAATAGTGCATATTATAGGCCATTTCAAATCCAGCTAGCAAAAAATCCTTTACTAATACTTCATTTTGTAGTAAAGAAGATTGCTAACTTATACTGCACATCTGTGACATTGCAGTCATGACTATACATTATTAATTGGGTTCTTTGGAATTATAAATCTTTCCTTAATAAAGCTTGAAGGGATTTGTTAACCTATTACTTTGGGACTACATTACAAAACCAGGATAAAACAAACAAAAGGACATACCAAAAAATGTGACGTTGTTAATCAGAATGTTGGAATAAATGAGGCACAATATGCTAGATAGTGTAACTAAATAATAACATTTGGATATAGTAAATATATAATTACATATATAAAATTATTTTAAAAACCATGGTACTTATATTTACTTCCAGTGTATCCTTTAAGGTACATTACTCAGCTTTTTCCCCAGTAATTATAAAAAACACCAAATCTCAAAGGCATAAAGCAATAATCATTTATTCCTTAAGTTTATTACATGAGTTTGGCTGTAACTCTACTGGGTTTAACTGAGGAATTTTCAGCCACATTTCTTTGGACCTATCTCAGCTCTACATGTCTTCTCATCATGTTATGAAAAAAGAAAGCCAACATTCAAGGATGGTCCAGGTGGCAATGCATAATCAAGCCATGCAATGGCATTTATAATTATAGCGTAGACATATTATATGTCATATCCATTTGCATGCCACTGGCTGAAGTCAATTATACGGCTAGCCCAGAATCAATGGATGTGGGAAATATATTCTTCCTGCAGACAAGTATGGCAGAGAAGCAAGGAACTTAGAGTGTAAACAAAGTGTGAGCAAGTATAAAATGAGAATTAGTACAATTAGTTTGTTTTAAAACAGGTCTTAGCTGGAAATAATATTGGTATTGTGCACTGTTTTTCTCCTATGGATTATTCTATTTTATGTAAAAGTGGTTTTTTGTCTACTGATACCATTTGTCTTCTTTAAAAATCAAGATAGCAGAGTTCTCACTCTCTCAACTCTAGTTCTGAGTTTTTCTGTATTTTTTATTGCTTTTGTGAGCCTCCTAGTCCTGTCGCTAATGTGTTCAGACATCTGCAACTGTGCATACATAGGTACACATGCACATAAAACAGACATTTCTGGAATGTAAAACTATTTGATCTTTTAAGCATTCTTTATAAAAATATTCCTAATTTTGCATCATGGAGAGATTTTTCTAATTCTTTCTCACTACTGCTCTGCTGATACTTTCCTTCCTCTCTGAGTTTTCCAAAACACTGATAAAAGTTGTATAATCTGCCCTTTCTTTTTGGCATGATAAAAAGTTGTTTGCACTGAGACTATGACAAGAAAAAAATCCCTCCACCGTACAGGAATCCTAAACTGTATTATACTATCTGTGGTATAATATCAAATATTTCCTTTGATTATAGTTTCCTGTTAAACCATTTAATAGCCATCTTGATTCATACCAAGAAAAATGACTAACCGTATCTGGATAGAGCATTAAAGGACCAGAGAACTAGATTGTTAATTAAGTAAGTCCAGGAAAGATTTATGGGCTAAAAAATAAAGCATCCATTGGAGAGGTCCATGGTACTTGAGTAGGATGAGCTGTTCAAAGACAGAACATCATGCAGTCACATAGAATGGGGACTTAACTTATTTTAATATGCACAATCAGATTAATGCGATTCATTGAATTACATTAATTGTGTATCCTAAGTATATCACAGGCTGCTGAGTTTTAGTTATACCTGATATTCAAGGTAAAGGCCAAATGCTGGTGCTAAAAACATACAATTCTTATTATTTTTGCAGATATATTGCTTTTAAAATATCCATAGGAGACATTTGCTTGTTCTCTCAGGACAGAGATCAGCTTTATCCTAGATGGGGTGCATTCAAGGCATGTTTATTATACTTGAATTAGACAGTCTTGTCTAGAAAATTAAATCTATTTTGAGCAGTACCATTCCATGCATGTAGCTCTTTTTAAAAAATTATCTTTTATTAAATTTATTTGGGTTACATTGATTAATAAAATTATATAGTTTTAAAGTGTACAATTCTATAATATAGAATCCGTATATTGTATTGTGTGTTCACTGCCCATGTCATGTATCTTCCCATCATCATTTATCCCCATACCCTCTCCTGCTTCCTCTGACCCCCATTTTACTCAGTTAATGACCATACTGTTGCCTATCTATGCACTTGCTTTCCTTTTATTTTGTGCTTAATTCCTTCATTTTTTTTTCACTCCACGTCCCTAAGCCCCCCTTATCTCTAAACAAAGAGTGTGTTTCTATTTTGTTTGTTAGTTTCTTTTGTTCAATAGATTCCATATATATAAGTAAAATCATTTACACAGTATTTGTCTTTCTTTGACTGGCTTATTTCACTTAGCATAGTACTGTCTAGGTCAATCCATGATGTCACAAAAGGTAAGATTTCCTGCTTTTTATGGCCGAGTAGTATTCCATTGTGTAAATGTACCGCAGCTTTTGTATGCACTCATCTATTGATGGGCATTCGGGCTGCTTCCAAATCTTGGCTATTGTAAATTACTCTGCAATGAGCATAGGGGCGCACAGAGTCTTTTGAATTAGTGTTTTGGGTTTCTAGTAGCTGTATTGCCGGGTTATAATACAGTTTCATTTTTTAACTTTTTGAGGTGGTTGCACACTACTTTCCACAGTGGCTGCACCAATCCGCATTCTCACCAAGATTGTCCACATCCTCTCCAGCACTTGCTGTTTGTTGCTTTATTGATGATAGCCATTCTGACAGGTGTGAGATGATATCCATTGTGGTTTTAATTTGCATTTCTCTGATGAGTAGTGACATTCAGCATCTTCTCAAATGCCTATTGGCTATCTGTATGTCTTCTTTGGAGAACTGTCTATTCAGGTCCCTTGTCCACTTTTTACATTGGGTTGTTTGTTTTGGTGTTGAGTTTTGTTAGTTTTTATAAATTTTGGGTAATAACACCTTGTCCGACATACTGACAAATATATGCTCCCATTCTGTGACTTGTCTTTTTATTTTTCTGATATTTTCCTTTTATGTGCAAAATTTTTTTAATTTGATGTAGTCTCGTTTGTTTATTTTTTCTTTATTTTCCTTTGCCTAAGGAAAATACATCCAAATAAAATATTGCTATGAGCACTGTGTGAGATTTTTCTGCCTATGTTTTCTGCTATGATTTTTATGGTTTGTGGTCTAACATTTAAGTTTTTAATCCATTTTGAATTTATTCTTGTGTGTGATGCAAGAAGGCCATCTAGTTTCATTTTCCACATGTATTTGTCCAATTTTCCCAACAGCATTTATTGAATAAAGTACCTTTTTCCCATTGTATGCGCTTGCTTCCTCTGTCAAATATTAATTGACTATAAAGGTGTGGGTTTATTTATGGGATCCCTAATTTGTTCCATTGACCTGTGTGTCTGTTTTTATGCCAGTACCATGCTGTTTTGTTTACTATGGCCTTATAATATATATAGTTTTACATTAGGTAGCATGATTCTTCCAACTTTTTTTCATTTTTCTCAGCATCACTGTTATTATGCAGGGCCTTTTATTGTTCCATAAAAATTTTTGAAATATTGTAGTTCTGTAAAATACATCACTGGAATTTTGATAGGAATTGCACTGAATCTATAAATTGCTTTGGGTAATGTGGATATTATAATGATGTTAATTCTTCCTGTTCATGAACATGGTATGTGCTTCAATTTATTTGTATCTTCTTCAGTTTCTTTTCTCAGTGTTTTATAAATCTCATTGTGGTTTTAATTTGCATTTTCTAATGATTACTGATGCTGAGCATATTTTAATATGTCCATTGGCCATCTTTATGTTCTCTTTGTATAAGAGTTCTTTGCCCATTTTTAATTGGATTATTGATTATTTCAGTGTTGAGTTGTATAAGTTTTTAATAAATTTTGGATATTAACTCCTTATCAGATATATCATTGGTGAATATGTTTTCCCACTCAGTGGGTTGTCTTTTTATTTTGTTGATGGTTTCCTTTGCTGTGAAAAAACTTGTTATTTCAATGTTGTCCCATTTGTTTATTTTTTCTTTTGCTTCCCTTGTCCAAGGAGATTTTTCAGAAAAAATATTGCTACAAGAAATGTCTCATATTTTAATGCCTATTTTTTTCTTCCAGGATTTCTAATGGTTTAAAGTCTAACTTTTAAGTCTTAAATCATTTTGAGTTTATTCTTGTGTATGCTGTAAGAAGATGCTCTAGTTTCTTTTTTATTTTCATGTAACTGTCCAATTTTTCCAATACCATTTTTTGATTTGATCTTTATTGTATTTTTTCCATTATCATTTAGTCCTCTTATACCTCCTCCCCCCAGCAATCACCATACTGTTATCCATGCCCGTGAGTCCTTTTTCCTTTTTGCTCAAACCCTCCACCCCTAACCCCGCCCCCTACATGACTAGCCGTCATCTGCTCTCCATCTATGATTCTCTCTATGTTTTGCTTGTTAGTTCAGTTTGTTCATTAGGTTCCACTTATGAGTGAAATCTTATAGTATTTGTCTTTCTCTTACTGGTTTATTTCACATTTTAATAGACTCTCTTTACCCTGTTGTATGTTTTTACTTCCTTTGTCAAATCTTACCTGACAAAAAAGGTGTAGTTTTATTTCTGGGCTCTATGTCCTGTTCCATTGATCTATGGGTCTGTTTTTATCTCAATACCTTGCTGTTTTGGTTACTACAGCCTTGTAGTATATTTTGATATCAGGAAGCAGGAGTTGTTCAACTTTGTTTTCCTTTTGCAAGATTGCTGTGCTATTTAGGGTGTTTTGTGGAAATGTAGAACGAACTGATAGTTGTAGGAGAGGAGGAGGGTGTGGGGGGAATAGTAGAAGGAAGGGAAAAGGACTAGCCAAAGAACGTATATGAATGACTCATGGACATGGACAATGGAGAGGAGATTGACTGTGGGTGAGAGGAATGGGCTGGGTGGAGGGGGGCAAAAGGGAAAAAATGGGACCACTGTAATAGAATAAACAATAACAAATAAAAATAAATAAAAAAGAGAAAAAATTCAAAAATTGTTTAAATTTTGTGGAGAAGTACTTTGAAACTGTGTAATATTATTTTTTTCATCAATGTATTTGTTTCTTTATTGGTTTATAGTTTCATAAATAAAACTGGCTAAAGTGGCAATAATCCCATTATGCTCAAATTGTGCTAGATTCGACCTGTGGAAATATATGCAAGTTGACTTTTGTGTTTATTTGGCATGACCCCATCACTATCTGAGTAATTATTTTATTTTTTGCACACAAAAAGATATCTCATGTGCATCTCATCTTTTCCAAACCTGAACTTGGATCAGTCATTTCTCTAAGAGCCTTTAGCATTTGTTAAGAGATGGGTGCTATTTGGTAACTAAGTTTTAGTCTCTAGGTGTATATAACAGTTTGAAGACCCTCTGATACTGGACAGAGAATATACACATAGAGTTATATTAATTGATACACACCCAATTCTTATTCAAAACAACCAGGTTAATTTTAGTTTTTTCCTCCTTTTTATATTTAGAACTTATTTGTCTAACAGTGAAAAACTTGGCTCCCACTTTCCATAATATAACTAATAGTCATGTATTAGTTTGCTAGGAGTGCCATAATAAAATACAAAAGACTAGATTGCTTTAGGAGTAGAAATGGATTTTCTCACAGTTCTGGGTACTAGAAGTCTGAGATCAAAACTTTGACAGGGTTGGTTTCTTCTCTGGCCTGTGAGGGAAGGGTCCGTTCAGGCCTCTCTCCTTGGCTTGCAGATGGCCATCTTCACTGTCTTCACAATGCCTTCCCTCTTTGCATATTTGTGTCCAGACTTCCTCATCTTATGACACCAGTCGTATTGGATTAGGCCCATCTTGATGACTTTATTTTAACTTAATCTTATCTGTAAAGACCCTATTTCTATAGTACTAGAGGTTATGACTGTAACATGTAAGTTAAGAAGGACACAATTCAGCCATAACACACCCTAAGTGTAATCAATTTCTTATTGTCATCCCTATCCCCTTTCCTGTTTGGCTGTGCTCCTTACCTCTCTTGAACTGACAACCTGTGCTGGACTGCTGTCTCCCAGCCTGGACACCTTCTTCACTCTGAGTATGCTCTGACACCATGCAGAGACCAGCCTTTGAAATGTAAACTCTCCAAACTGTTTAAATTAACATTCTGTGCTAGGCTACACCTTAATGTGGATCCTCTCCTTATCCTACTCCAGGTTAGCCCCCTAATTTAATAACTCTTCATATCCTTTTCAAGTTTGACACCTCATGATAGGCAAGTCTTATTTTAAGTATTTACAAAGAAAGCTAAAGATTGACTAACAATACCCTTTTAATTATTGAACTGCTAAAGAAACCCAAATATCCATGAAGTCTCACAATACTCAGGAAAGGACAATCCTCCCAGTCCCAACTCAGATGTGCTTATAAGAAGAAAAAAAAAAAAAAGTAAATACTACAGCATTTCCCAGATTTTCAAACCAGAGGCTGCCAAATGAAGTAGCTGACAAAGGAAAAATTATCCACTGTCAGGTAAGGAATTACTTGCTATTTCTGTCCCTCGGGAAATCATGTCACCATTTGTAGCACATGTTTATTATACATGCTTACACTAAAACCACCTTGAGTGGATAGTTCTATTTTTATTTTATTTTTTTATGCTTCCTTTTTCCAAAAAAGGCATTTAAAAAAAATTGCCAGGCTGTCTGTTGCAGATGGATAAATTTTCTGATGCATGTGAGTACTATACAACATAGCACATATCCTGGATTTGGAATCAGAAGCAATAATGGGAGGAAGTTTTGGTTTATTTTCCTTTTGTAGGGAGAAGGATATTTTGAGTGGAGAGGATCAATTCTGAGAATTTGTGCACAGAGAGGCTCAAGTGAGTCCCACTTGCTAGGAACTTAGTCATCTGACACTGGATAAGATGATATAGAAACCAAACTTGAATGGCCAGTGAAGACAGGTGACACCACATCAATAAACCATGAAGTGTACCTGAATTAGGACTCCTGATTATGTGACATGTTTATTTTCTTATCATAAGGTGTGGTTTGTATTATTATTTGATTCAGAATCCTGGGAATATTGTAATCATCAAAAAATATAACCATAAGTAAACAAAACTCATATAAGTGGTATGGAAAGCCGGGGTGCTTGGTGGTGACAAATGTAGCTCAGCCCCAGAGTGGAAAACCACTGGGAGCATGGTGGCACACAGGACCCACTCCACACACTGGTTTTCCCGCGGGGGACCAGGCCTGCATTTATATAATAGTTAAAAAGCTTGCTTTCTTCTAAAGGACTCCCTCATCCTGAGCTGAGAACAACAGATGTTCAGCGTGTAACCTTGAACCAGTCTCTTAGAGCCTATTCTGGGCCAATTTCTAAGAACAGGTTGTGGCTAGACAAGTTATCCTTATCATCCATGCATAATAACATTCTTTTCTCTAATATGTAAAAGTAATAATCATATAAAGCAATGATTGGCACTATGATTCACAATTTTCTTGGATGTAATCCACCTAAGAAGTCAATAAAAACCTGTTAAGGCAGGGGCAAACTGCGTTTTCTCCTCTAGAAAGTGGCCAGTTCTGTCCCCTCTTCTCCACAGAATTCTTGCAGTCACTGTGTGTTTATTCCCTCATCCACAACGCCGTGGACTCTGCTGGTAAGAGGTCCACCACAAAATAATAAATCTTATCAGCAGCTTTTAGTACTTCAGTCTATTAAAAAAATCTTATAAAACATTTTTGTGAAATAAAGCACATGCAGAAACAATACAAAAGTCTTAATAGTACAGTTTATCAGTTATTCTTAGTACCTTTGAACACATTATGGTCTAGCTTTGCATTGCTTTTGGATATTATATACAGAAGAATACTGTGTGTATTCTCCGGTGTCTGAAATCCATAGCTTACAAAATTTTTGTGATATCCATGCATGTTATTGCGTGTATTTGTAGTTCATTTATTTTATTTTTATTGCAAAATAAATGAGTTGTGTGCAATTTTTGGCCTTAACACATAATGCTGTTTTGGATATTTTGTACATATCTTCTGGTATAAGGTTGCCATGTTCCGTGGGGGATGCACCCCAGGAAAAGTAACTGGATGAAAACATATGTATGTTTTCAATTTGTCCTTTCAATAAAGCCTATTGCAACTTCTGTTTTTTTTTTTTTTTTTTTTGAGGGGGGGAAGAATATCTGGACAGGAATCCTGAGAAACCAAGCATCATAGTGAAGACCTCATTAAGATCACTCTTTTAAGTTCTCGGTTCATCAGATTGTAGGTAGTTGTGCATGGCTAGACTGTACCTTGTGAGGCAGGAACTTCTGAAGCATAGTGAGATACATACATAGGCAGTCGTAGATCAGCAGCAGTTGGTTACTTAAGTCATTTCTAATTTTATAACTTTCACTTTAGCAAGTTTAAACTGCTACTGCCCACAAGCTGTGAAAATTATATCTGGCAATTTTTAAATTTAAAAAACTAGATTTTTGATCCCTTGATTCATTATCATGGTCTTCTATAGAGGTACAATATAAATCATGCAGGATAACACAGGGTTTTCAATTACGTCGTTTTGTGTCCTTTTAAATAAGTTTGTACAAATTTAGAAAATAGTGCTGATTGTATTGAAGTGGTGACTAGGATGTGTATCTAAGGAAAAAAAATGCAATCTAGAAAACCAAAACAAGTGATAAAAATTAGCCTAGCTCAATACCATTGGTTAACGCACTTGAAGTTCTAAGATTAGAAACATGAGAATTTTTCCTTTTCCATTATAAATCTTTTTAAAATAATGATTTTATATAGTCAAAGAAAACTGAAGAAATTAACTTGTGGCTATGATTAACTTAACTGTTTAACTAGAGACTTGCTTAGAATATTCTCATTAGTACAACATGTAATGTTAAAACATATCAGCAAATTGAAATTTATTAGTACAAACAAAGTATACCAAGATTATTTAGTCTTTAAGAGAAATGTCATATCTCACAGAGTCAACATTTAACTTGAGGTACTGATGTAATTGAATTGGCTTGTGCTAATCTTTCAAAAATTGATTTAGTTACTTTTTAAAAATCTTAATGTAAAAGAGAAACTCTAAAATTAATTATGTGCTATTACATTGCACATATACTCTAAACATTTAGGAACTTTTAAAAATTATATGTTCCTAAGCAGCTCTGCTCATCAAAATTCTAAGTGAAATTTATTTTAAAGATAGAAAGCATGTCTATGCACTTCGAAAACCACTTGGCATATTTTCAGTGATGATAAACAAAATAAAAGGAAGAGAGTTTGACATGGAGTTGGTATTTAATAAATTTTATTGAATGAATAAACAAGGATTAAGAAAACTTTGTTTTAATTTTTTCTTATCTCACTAGTCTTGAGAGCATGGATATTATAGTTTAACATTTCCGTGCCTCGATGTGCTACTTCCAAAATGAGAATTTTTATCCTAGATAAAGAAGAGTAGCAATAGATCCTGATAGATTTGGGGCATTATTGTTAACCTCAAGGTTGCCATTGCTTCAGTCATTCAATAATTTATTTAAAAATATTACATACACACTTACTATGTGCAAAACAAAGTGAAATCTTTAAAACATGAGAACTTTAAAAAGACAAATTCCTCCTCTAGGAGAACATGGTCTGCCATATCTTTCCTGATTATACCAGTGCATATACAATGCAGGGCAAAAGTAGATTTACAGTTGTAACTATGCAAAACACAGTTATTCCTTTTTTTTTTTTTAAGATTTTATTTGTTTGTTTTTTTAGAGAGAGGGGAAAAAATGTATGGTTTCTTCTTGCATACCCCCAACTGGGGATCTGGCCCACAACCTAGGCATGTGCCCTGACTGGGATTTGAACCAATGATCCTTTGGTTCAGAGGCCAGCTTTCAATCCACTGAGCCACATCAGCCAGGGCAGAGTTATTCTTGCATTATTATTTATTAATTATCTTCTATAAGAACACATGTAAACCTACTTTTGCCCCACCCTGTATAGTGATGCATAAGAAATACGGTGTTTGCACAGTGCCTGGCACAAAGTGAGAAATTGATGATTTCTGTTTAAAGAATGAACTTTAGTTAACATTTATTTTATGATTACTATGTTCATGTTAACATTTTAAGTGATATTATATGTATTGAATGACAAAACTGAACCTGTCCTACCCGAGCACATCATGAGAAGGCAGGGCTGGCTCTTTGAAAATGATCAAGAGAAGGAGGCTCCACTCACCAAATTTAGGTTGTTACTTTAGCTTGTTAATAAAATAATTTATTTTGTTATTTTTTCAAATAGATTTCCAATTTCTTGCCCTTTCTCTTCTCCTTCTGGCACCCCTGTGATGTAAATGTTGAAATGCTAAAGTTGTCCCAGAGGCTGTGTACACTATCCTCATTTTGTTGTTGTTGTTGTTGGTTCTTTGTTCTTTTTTGTTGTTCTGGTTGCTTGATTTTCATTTCCTTGTGTCTTTATTTACTTATCTATAGTATTCAACTCAGACTAAGTACCTATGGCCTAATCCATCATGAGGTAATCCACAGGCCATACACATCCTAATATTTTATGTTGATGTTTAAGAGAGATTTCTTTCTATAGTTTTCTTCGCTGTAATGTCTTTATTTTGGTAGCAGGATAATACTGGCTTTCATAAAAGAAATTGGACACTATTTCCTCATTTTCTATTTTCTAGAAAGAACTTTTGTAGAATTGGTAGTGTTGTTATTATATCATCCTTATATGTCTGATCAAAGTCACCAGTTAAAAACATTTAGACATATCTGTTTCTTTATTGGAAGGAGTTTTGTTAATAATTTAATTTTTTTTTCAGGGATAGAACTATTTCTTCTTACATAAGTTTATATTCATGAATGTGGTCACTTCATCTACAATTGCACATTTATGGGCAAAAAGTTGTTTGTAGTATTGCCTTATTTAATGTCTGAGATCATTAGCAATTACACAACTTCTAAAAAATTTGTGTTAAAATACACATAGCAGAATTTTCCATTTTAATAGTCATGTTTAAGTATAGAGTTAAGTGGTATTAAATATGCTCACTAATTTTTTATTTAATCTTCATTGTATTTTTTATTACTATTTAGTCCCCTATACCCCCCTGCCCCCAGCAATAACCACATTGTTTCCATGTCCATGAGTCCTTTTTCCTTCTCGCTCAAATCTCTACCCCCTAACCTCTCCCCATTATCTGTCATCCTGCTCTCCATCTATGAAATCGTCCCTTGAAAGCATCACCACCATCCATCATCCATCATCTTTACAAACCTGAAAATCTATACCTATTAAGCAACTCCTCATTTTTCTCTCCTCTCATTACCTTGTAACCACCATTCTAGTTTCTGTTTCTATGAATTTGACTACTTTGGATCCCTCATATAAGAGGAATTATATAGTATTTATCATTATGTGGATTTCAATGTTTTTAAACTTTCCTAACTTGTAATTTAAGGTCCATAATGTGGTCTTTCTTGGTAAATATTCTATGTACTTAAGAAGAATCTGTATTTTATTATTCAAGATAGTATTTTATCAATGTCAACTAGATCAATTTTATTGATAAGACTCTTCATGTAACCTATATTCTTACAGATTTTTTTCCTGTTTGAGCTATCAATTATTGGGAGAGGTGTGTTGAATTCTCTCAAAATTATAGATTTGATTATTTCTCTTTCATTTCTATCAGTTTTTGTCTTAAATGTTGCTGCTTCATTGGTAGATGCATGTATGTTTAAGATTGCTGTGTCATATCAAAATTGACTCATTTATTATTATGTAATATACTTCTTTATCTCTAATAATCTTCCTTACCTGAGGTCACTTTGTCTAAAATTGATATAACTACTCTAGTTTTCTTTAGAATAGGGATAGCATGGTATATATTTCACCATCTCTTTATTTATAACCCAAGTCTTTATATTTTAAGTGTGATTCTTGTAAACAGCATAATTAAATACTTAGATCTTTCTTTCAGAATTCAATCTGATAAACTCTGGCTTTTAATTATATATTTACACTGTTCTCGTTTAAGGGAATATAAATCTAATTGGTCTAAAAGCTATCATCTTTGTAACTGTTTCCTATGTATTGCATTTTCCCCCCTCTTTTCCTTGGAACTCTGATTTTAATTAAGCATTTTATTTGATTCCACTTTGTCTCCTCCTTGATATTTTGTTTATATTTATTTAAAAAAATTTTTAAGTTTTTATTCTTGAATTTAATATATAAATTTTGATGTAAAGAAAGCCTCCTTCAGATAACATTGTACTATTTTGTTTGTACTTTGAGTACTTTATAAGTTACCATTCTTATACCTACTCTGTGTTTTACCAGATTTAAATATTCATATTTATGGTGAGATACAACATAATGGCATTTGGATAGATTAAAGACTGAATTCTTGTTACGTAACAGCTCCCAAGCATAAAAGGCTCATACACAGGGTCACACAGGAGTTTGTAACCAACGACAGTATAACCAACAAGCTTGAGCTCTAGGGGACAACATAAAGACTGGGTTGGCCAAAAAGTTCATTTAGTTTTTCCATAAAATTAAAAAAAAAAAAAACACCTTTTTAGAATTTTCACTAAGAATTTTATTGATTTGGATATTTTGAGGATATTGGTATCTCCCTTGTGGTATAATGTTGATTGTTTTCAATTAATGTCTCCATTTGATCGCTATCAACTTCAACTGGTCTATCCGACTGTGGAGCATCCTCCAGCGAGAAATCTCCAGTGTGAAACTTCGCTAACCACTTTTGACATTTTTGATTAGTCACAGGACCTTTTCTAAATACTGAATAAATCCTTTTTTGTGTGTTTCAGTTGCATTTTTACCTATTTTGAAATAATAAAGCATAATATGATGAAAAGTTTGCATATTTTTCCCATCTTCAATATTAAAGTAGCTACACAAAAGTTCACCAACTTTGATATTTTTTTAACACATGCTCATATGACAGCTGTCACATTACAATCTAAAAAAATTGTTTCAAATGAAGTTAAAGACAACTAAGCACCACTAGAGCCATCTTACGGAGATACATGGCAAGTGGGGTAGGAGTAGCTAGATTTTACCAGGCTAATTTGAACAATTTCATCATCTCAAGGGTAGAAAGGCTGTCCTCAGTTGTTCAGTTCCTTGTTCAGGAATATGGGATCCTGATAACGTGAGACAGTTGTATGTGTGTAGTAGTCCAGAGGGTAGAGATCCCATAAGGAAAAATGTTTGGAGTAGGGGTTTAGGAAACTGTGAAGGAGAATTAAGTTAACCATGTCTTCAAAACTGAGTCACAAAAGTACTTATGAAATAGTAGATGGCAATTGACACTTTCCTATCTTGACATAATTTTGAGTTAGATTATTTGGGGTATTTGATTGGCCTGAATAGTAGAAAGTTCCAGAAAGTAAGGCATGAGTTACCCTAAACAGCACAGAAAACATTTTTTTATGACAGTAAAAAGAAACCAAATAAAAGCACGAGGAGTCCCTGAGAGCCAGCTGGCTAGTAGCTCGGCTCTCCATTTGTTTGTTTTTTATAAGTATTAAAACTCAGTCATGACAGGGGCCTCTCGTAATATTTTGGTTGAATTAGGGAATGTGGGTTAGTTTTTTCAATGATGATTATTTAAAGTGTAGTTATTTTACTAATAGTGTATATGTGTTTGTTCTTCCATTATTATTTAGTCTGTCTTTACTATTTGTTATGTTTAAATCTACCATACTCTAGCTTGATTTCTATTTAGACTAGCCATTTTATATTCCTTCTTTCTTTCTTTTTTTTTAATTTCAGATCACATATGATTTCCTTATTTTCCAAGTTTACTTTAAATATTATAACTAACATTATCGATTAAAGTCTCATAAATTAACTCCTATACTTAATACTACTTCATAGATAATAAGAGGGCTTTAACACATATTAAATCCATTTGTTTTATATTCAGCTTCTATTTCCCAGGTTATTTCTGTCATGTGTTTTAATTCTACATATATTTAAAACTCTTAAAAAATACTTTTCTTGTTTCATATAGTCATTACCATTGCTTAGTGCATCATCTTACTTCAAAATGTGATGCTTTTCACTTTATTTGAAAATCTCCTTTGTCTAATTCTTAATTTGCATCTGCCTATGTTAAATTTACTCTTAGTTAATCTTAGTCTAAATATTCTGTATATGGTTTTCTCTTTTGGAAAGTACCTAAGTGAGTATAAAGTATAGAAGACTTCAATTTCATTATATAAGGAGATACTGTATTGGTGCCTGTATTTGCCCTGGCTGGTTTGGCTCAGTGGATTGAGCATCGGCCTGCGAGCTAAGTGTCGCTGGTTCGATCTTCCAGTCAGGGTACATGAGAGAAGGAAAACTCTGACTCCAAAAAACCTCCGCTGCCTTGCGGCATACCTCTTCAGGGGAAAGGCTAAGGGAGTAAACCCCGACAGAAAATCCGGAGCCGGAGTCCCTAAGGCGGTTTGACGTTGTAGTCAACACCGGCAACTCCTGCGGCGCACCTGAAGCCAAGCTGTATTGACTCCGTCTTTCCCTTGGGCCCTTCAGCTGCGAAGAGAGGGGGGGTCTGCTGCATGGGCAACAGCAGACCCTCCATATCACCCTGCCCAGGCTCTGTAGCTTCAGCTTCACTGGAGAGGACACTCCAGCGTCATCACAAGATGTCGATTCAACACGGGAGGAGACAGATACCGTGTCACTCCCGAGTCGGACTGCACAGCCATTCTCGGCGGTGCAGATAGACTCTTAAGAAGCTACACCATCGTCTCTCGAGACGGACGGCTGCCGCCGCCGACGACTGTATTGGTGCCTTACATAATTCTTATTGTTCCCTTTTAAGGTTGTTTTTTGATCTCCTGGTTTTATTAATTCCTGACAGTAATAACAGTTTTGCATATGTGACCTGATATCTTTCTCCATTATTAGAAAATTCTTAGCCATTATATCTTCAAGTAGTGCTTTCATTATATTTTACCTGATCATTCCTCCTGACATGCCAGTCATATAGATAGTAGATGTTTCAACACATCCCAAATGTTTCTTTTGAGTTTTAAACTTTTTGAGTTGAGTTGTTTCGTATTTTCCCTTTTTCCCCCTCTACTAACAGAATATTCTATATCAATCTTTATCTCAGTTTCTAATTTTCTATTTGGAAATACTTACTTTTATATTAAAGTCATGCATTAGATCTTTAGTTTTATTTATTATAATTTTTTGTTCAATCATTTTTTTCCATCCACCTTCTTCATTCTTTCTCTCCTCCTCCTCCTTCCTACTATCATTATTTGTAGTTCTGTGCTGAAATTCTCAGCTTGCAATATATTCTCACAGATCACAGTTATTTTACTTTTCAATTTCTCAGATATCAGCATCCCTAGGGAAGCTTATTCGATTTTTTCTTTTCTCTTTTTTGCCCATTTGATTTTGTCCTCTGATAATATTTTATTGAATAATGAATGTTGTGCGTTAAAATTGTAATGATATTTAACTTAATATGATAGTTTTTCCCTTATGTAGGCCCTATAAATCTGATCTGAGATTGTATTTATTTGACATTCTTTGACGTTATTTTAATATTTGGAGGTTTTTTTCTTTCTTTTTTAAAAATTTCTGGATTCCCTTTTCTTAGTAAGATATTTCCCTTCAGTGATTACGATAGGAAGATTGGAGGTTTATAATTCCTCTATGTCTCCTTGGGCAATTAACTTGAATTTTTATATCCTCTTCTCTGTAAGACTACAAAAAGCTTATCGGAGCTGTCCAACTTCTTGACCAATAATATGACTAGGGGTTTTAATCTGATCAGATAATAATATATGAGGATGAGTTTTAATTTTTGTAAGACCCCCGTCTATTTTCATGTAGAATTTATTCTTGAAGATTAGCCTTTCGAGGATCCAAATTGTAAATATAGGGGTTTAAAAGGACCCTTTCGCATTTGTGAGCTTCAAACCCTATTTTTGTCTCCCTAATCCTGTATGTTAGTGTGATACTTTTATTGAATTTTGCTCATTCAGAATTAAAAATTTTAGCTATAACTTCAGAGTAGTTCAAAGAAAAACTTCAAACTTCTTTAGTGCTGAGAAGTTCAAAACTACAATTTTATAAGTGCAAAACACTTTTTTAAAATAAACTCACTGAACATTGAAATAGTTCCTTTAAAACCATCCACTCTCCATACTGCAAACTTCTACTCTTGATCTACTTACATTTATATTAATATGATACCATTCTCTGTCTGACTGCATACCTAGACTCAGTATATACTGTTTCTGAATCCTGAGGTTTTAAAAAACAGAAAGAAAGGAAAAGGAGAGAAAATACATGTGTCTGTTTGTATTTTCTCTCCCTTCACATTATTTCCTCTCTTTAAAAATAATCTTGCACTATTTCTAAAAGTCTTCCGTTCCTATGTGTTCCAACTGCTACTATATATATTTAAGGCCACATTTCACTTACCATGATATTTAAGTAGATCCTTCACCAGTTTTCTGGTGACACACCTTTTCCCTTCTTAATCCACTTGATAATGCTTTTATTTTATTCTTTTAGGAATAAATACTCCACTAATCAGGCCACTCAATTGATAAAATTTGTCATTAGCTTGTTTTTCATAAATAATAATGTTCATTTCTTAGAAAATTATTCAGTGTCTACATAATCTCTATCTTTTTTATTGTATTTCTCACAATTCTTTGTGATTTTTATTGTTAAAAATGCAGAATTGATTAATACTTTCTTTTTTAAAGTATATTTTATTGATTATGCTATTACAGTTGTCCCAATTTTTCCCTCTTTATCCCCCTCTACCTGGTGCCTCCCTTCCCTCCAATAATCCCCCCCTCCTTTAGTTCAGGTCCATGGGTTATGCATATAGGTTCTTTGATTTCTCCATTTACTTTACTATTCTTAACATCTCCCTGTCTATTTTGTACCTACAAGTTATGCTTATTGATCCCTGCACCATTTCCTCCATTCTCGCCTTTCTCCTTCTCCACTGATAAGCCTCCATATGATCTCCACATCTATAATTCTGTTCCTGTTCTAGTTGTTTGCTTAGTTTGTTTTTGTCTTATTGTATTCGTTTGTTGATACTTGTGAGTTTGTTGTCATTTTACTGTTTATAGTTTGATTTCTTCTTTTCCTTAAATGTGTCCCTTTAACATTTCATATAATAATAGCTTGGTGGCAATGAATTCTTTAGCTTTACCTTGTCTGTGAGGCACTTAACCCTTGTATTTTAAATAATAGCTTTACTGGTTAGAATAATCTTGGTTGTAAGTACTTGCTTTTCATCACTTTGAGTATTTCTTGCCAGTCCTTTCTTGCAAAGTTTCTTTTGAGAAATCGGTTGATAGTCTTATGGGAACTCCTTTGTAGGTAAGTCTCTGCTGTTCTCTTGCTGCTTTTAAGATTTTATCTTTGTCTTTAATCTTTAGTATTTTAATTATGATGTGTTTTGGTGTGGTCCTCTTTGGGTCTACCTTGTTTAACCTGGGCTTGTATGTCTATTTTCTTTGCCAAAATTAGGGAAGTTTCCCTTCATTATTTTTTCAAATAAGTTTTCAATTACTTGTTCTTCCTCTTCTCCTTTTGACACCCCTATGATTTGGATGTTGGTATGTTTAAAGTTGCCCCAGAGGTTCCTAAGCCACTCCTTGTGTTTTTCAGTTATTGTTTCTTCATTCTGTACTGGTTGAATATTTATATCTTATATTCCAAATCATTTATTTGAACCCAAGTTTTCTTCCCTTCTCCACTGGTTTCATGTGGATTTTTCTTCATTTTGCTTAGTTTAGCCTTCACTTCCTCCCTTATGCATTTGCTGTACTCAATAATTTCTGTTGGCATTATTATCACCAGTGTTTTGAACTCTGTGTCTCTTAGGTTGGCTATCTCCTTGTTGTCTAGTTCTCCCTCTGGAGCCTTAATCTGCTCCCTGTTTTGCGCCATACTTACCTGTCCCCTAACTTGACAGCTTCCTGTGTCTGTCTCTGTGTCTTAGGTGGAGCTGTTGCACTTGTTACATTGTAAGGGGTGGAGCCTTAGGTATTCATCAATCCTGGGTGTCTTATTTGGCATTATATGTGGAGGAGGGGTCAGAGAGAAAACAATACTGCTTGCTCAGCACTCACCCCTTTTTCACTCACTTTACCCACTTCCCATATGGGACTGTCACCCCTCTAGCTGCTGCCCTATTGATGGTTCTCAGGGTGGGTGGGCTTGTGGATGTTTTAGCACTGTGGGGACCATATAAATAAACTCTCCTGAGAGCCTGGAAGTTTCACCACTATCCCAAACCCCACTTGTTTTCACAGCCAGAAGCAATGAGTCTTTATTTTCCCAGCACTAGAACTGTGAACTAGCAGTCTGACCTGGGACTGGGGTAGCTCCCCAGGTGCTTCTCCTGGCTTTTATAATGTGTGAGTGCTCTTTCCACCAGCTTGCCACAGCCACTACCTTGCCATCCCACTACCACCCCACCATGTTCTTTACACTCTGGCTCCCTGGCTTCACCTCTTCTACCTGTCTGGATAAGTATTACGTCTTTATATCATTGTTTGTTGGACTTCCATTTTCAGGTACTTCTGGCTGTTTTTTGTTTTGAGGTAGATGTAATCCTTCCAATGATTATGGAAGGAGGTGAAGTGTGTCTACCTATGCCTCCATCTTAGACAGAAGTCCGAATACTTTCAACTGATGTATGAAACTCAGATAATCTAGTTTTTTATTGGACTATCTTTGTAAAAATGTGTTTCTATTCAACTGTGTTTGCTCCTCCAGAGCCTTAAACACCAACTCTCTTGTTATTTTTTCTTTCAAACCAAAAATTTATATCCATAGTATTTTTCCCATATATCTTGTAGAATAATTTTTTAACCTTATTATATGGTTGTTTATTTATGTATTTTATCTACTCAAATACTTTGTATATTTTTCAGAAAACATACTTTATGTTTGATTAATGCTTTTTTTTCTTACATTGTTCAACATAGTGGCTTAAATTTTGCTGGCACACAAAAGCAATATGTTGAATGAATGTACTGGTTTTCTATTGCTAAGTAACAAATTACCACAAACTTGGAACTTTAAAACAATATCACTCATTATTTAATAATTCTGTAAATCAGAAATCCAGGCAAGCTCAACTCAGTCTCTGTTTAGGATTTCATAAGCCTGAAAATCAGGTGTTGGCAGGGCTGGGATCATTTGTGGAGTTTTGGGGGAAGAACATATTTCCAAGATTACTCAAATAGTTGGCAGAATTTATTTCCATGATGTTGTGGGACTGAGGTCCTGTTTTCTTGTTTTCTATCATCCACGGGCTAATCTCAGGCTCTAGAAGCGGTCCAAATTATTTTTCATATGTGTCTCCCCAATGCCTCACCACACAAACACATCATCTTCAAAACAACCACAGTATGTCAAATACTCATCATGGTCTGACTCTCTCAGACTTCTGTTTTCCACCAGGCTGGAAAATTTATTACTTCTAGTTTACCTGATTGAGTCAGCCCCACTGAGATCATCTTCTTATCTGAATTTCAGTTAATTTCAGACCTCAATTACACCTGCAAAATCTCTTTGCCATGGTCCCTAGATTAATAGTTCAGTGAAGAATGTGGGAACAACAATCTTTTAATTATTATCCTTAGAATTATGCTTACCTCAATGAACTAAAAACAGTGGTCACAATTATGAATCACATTCAAAACTTTCAATCCTTGACTATACGGGATCTCCTTCATTTAATTTTTGTAAAATTTAAGCATCGTGTTTGTGTTATTTTAGTAGACTATTTAATAAAACATATATTTAAAGCATTTTATTAGACTTTTATGCTATAAACTCAATATTTTTAATCCAGCAAAACTTTTTAAAAACTTATACTTGACTCATGAACTATTAACAATTAATTCAAAGAAATACATTTTTATCTTCTTGGAAAATACATTTGTGGAAAATAACACTATTCTTATTGCCAGTTATAAGATGCATTTGATTTTGTTTTTCTATGAGGTGTGAGAAGTGGCCTATGATTGTCAGTATAATAATCATAGAATTTGAGAAACTGTTGTTCCATGCAAAGTTATTTGTATAAAGCTTAAGAGAGTGTTTATCATTTTAATTGTATAGGATAATAAATAATGTTTAAGTTAATTGTCCAAAGCCATAGCATGAGTAAGTGCCACAGTTAGGACTTGGAAATAGGGCCTTATTTTACATTCAGTGCTCTTTCTGCTGAATAACAGCTATGAGGTATCACTTCTTATACTTATAAGTTTATACAACAAAAATTATTTTATTTCTTTGTAGGGCATGTCCCTGAGGCATGTGCTTTGGGTCATATTCTCAGCGGAACAGCAGCTATTTTAGAATATCTCCTTCAATTTCTTCCCATTAACATTATCTTAAAGTTATGAAATATATTCTGGTCATATATAATGTATTTAAATTTATATTTTTAAAGCTAAAAGAGTATACTTCCAATAAAATGAAGGTGTATTATACTGTATAGATGAAAGAGCAATTACATTTAATTAAGATACTAGATCTGCAGAATAAGTGTGGCTTTTAAAAGAGAGTAATGCCTTTAGGTCACTAAATACATATAATAACAAATACAAGATACACTAAAAAATATGTACAGTTTTATATTCTTCAATATAATTAACTGTCTCTGCAATATTTTAATGTTTAAATGATTTATACTTTGATTATCATAATTGACTCTACAGCAGCTAGTAATCACATAGCAAGAAAAGGCCAATTTATTTCTTACTTTCTCCAAAATTCAAGGCTAATTGTATTCTATTTTCTTTAGTAATTGTGCACAGAGTGGAGTAAGAGTTTCTACTATATGTGAAATTAATTTTAGTCTTTTAATATCTTAGTTTAATTCTTAGTTTTATCTCTTAGTCTTTGTTTTTACTGTTTCCTAGGCAGCCATAACACTAGCTAGGTTAATCCTCAGGATACACCTCCCTAGTGATATTAGTGATTATTGATTTCTTCTTTTTCTTTTCTTTTTTCCTTTGGTGAAGTACAAACACTTCTGCAAAATAACTAAATAATTGCAATGGCCTTTTGAATGATGGTGCAACCTATCTCTCGAGGTTTCACTCTAGTCACTGAAATAAGAAATCTCATCTCCTCTCTGCTCTACACTATTATTTTTCCTCCCCATGAGCCATGGAGAATTAAGGAAAACCATCACAAAACACAGAAGAGTAGTGGTTTTATAATGTCAAGACATTGATACAATGTTATGTGAAAACAAATAAATTTTCATCATTTTGGCAGTTATTTACTTATATGTGAATTTTAAATAGTTTAAGCCATGAAGTAAATATTTAGACAAAAAAATTGTGATCATAATAGACACAATTATCCTTCAGTTGACTTTAGATCTTTAAGATGATATTTAAACTACCGGTTTTTAAAAAGATTTTATTTATTTGTTTTTAGAGAAGGGGGGAAAGAGGGAGGGAAAAACATCAATGTGTAGTTGCCTGTAATGCACCCCCACCTGGAGACCTGGCTCGCAACCCATGTGCCCTGACTGGGAATTGAACCAGAGAGCAGTCAATCGACTGAGCCATACCAGCCAGGGCTAAACTACCAGTTTTATAATTAAATATATGGAATTAGTCAACAGTAACAAAAATTCTCCTTCAGTTTCAGGTGGAAATTTTAATTTGCTCATATTTGTTAGTTCATAGCATATAACATTGCATGTCATCATTGGTTTTTGCAAGATCCTGCCTCTGTTTTATTATTTATTTATACACGCCATTTCATCCATATGTTTCATTCATTATCTCCATTACAGTAGCAAACTTTGAATGTTTTTTCAACTTATGTATTTTTGTTTGTGTAAATGTTTAAACTACACAAATTTAATTAGGAAATGTATGTGTGTGCAGAGATACATATGAGGTCAGTTAAGAAAGTATCCATCCATGTAATGTGAAAAATAGAGACATTTATTAAAGAAAATACTAGATAAAAGGAACTTGTACATAGGAAATGACACCTCAGTCCCCTTCAAAATAGGCACCTTTGGACCTCACACAGTTTTCCCAATTGCCATTAGCTGCCCTGTTGTATTTTTCTGAATCTCATTGATGGTCTGAAATCCCTTCCCCTTCAAAGGTGATTTTAGTTTTGAGAAAAACCAGAAGTCATAGGGCACCAAATCTGGGCTGTAGGGGGCCTGAGTCACCTGGGTGATTTAATGTTTCACCAAAAAGCTCTGTATAAGTCATGATACATGAGTGGGCATGTTGTTGTGATGAAGCTGCCAGTCACCAGTTGCCCACAGCTGCGGCCTTCTGAATCATCTGAATAGTTTCTGCAGAGGAACGTTCAAGCTTAATGCAAAATTTGATGCAGATTTGTTGCTCTACTTACTCAGTCATTTTGAATGAGGTGGCCACATGGTACACACACTCAATCGACAAAGTTGTCATTGTTCACATGTGCGCATTTCAGTCTGCTCTCCTTGGCTGCCAGGTTACATTGATGTAGCACAAATCATTTTCATTATATTAACAATGATTGGACTTCTTCTGAATAGACTTTGTACACATATATATGTAAGTGTATGTACAATGGTGTTCTAGTAAATGTTTACTCTCAGGGTAAAAAAAGAAACTTGGTTTGTCAAGTTTACTGGGTTATATGGAATAGACATACTTACTGTAGCTGAGTTCAACATACCAACATGATGTCACCAAATGCAACATTGGTTAATGTTTAATGACAAGCATTATATAATATTTTCAGTATAGAGATATGATGGACATAAATATCTCAAAAGCATAAATAATAGTAAAATATAGCAAAATAAGAAATGAGAATTGAGTATTTATTATCTTTCTTTTAATATTGTTTATTTATAAGTTTATGTAGCTTATTTGAATAACAGTTGTATTTAACAACTATTTCTTAAGTTTATTGGGGTAACATTAGTTAGTAAGATTAATAAGGATTAAGTAAAATTTATGAAAATGTTACAGTGAGCTCCCACAAACTTGTATGAGGTGGCTCTTAGCACCCACTGATTCTAGGACTAAAAAATTTTCCGGAAAGAGAAATTTCAGCTCACTTAAATATTTTTCTAGTTTATATAACAAGATAAATTGCCCAGAAGTTTCTAATTTAAAAAAAATTGAGATGTTTTCTAAGATTTATAAAGTTAGTCATCCATATTATTAGTCTAGACATGAAACGACAAAATTTTTCTCCTTGATGATAATCATGACTACATATATATATATGTATATATTCTGTTAATATATAATATATGTTAATATATAATATACAGTAGTCCCTCTCTATATTGTGATTCACTTACTGCAGCCTCACTGTATCGCGGGATTTTTAAAAATATTATATTTAACTATCATGGATTTTTTGCTATATCGAGGGGTTTTGTGGTACTGTATACATATGTTGTTAAAGTTACACAGGTTTAAGAGTGTAGAATAAATGTAAGGTCCCTACTTTGCGGGGGGCCTAGAATGTAATACCGTGATAAGTGAGGGAATACTGTATATATAATATATGTTAATATATATTACTGTTTTATTTATTTCGTTATACTTATTTTTTCAGTCTTAAGTCAGTGATAACTTTTCCTTCCTAGAATGCATTAAATTAAAGGAAATTAATAATAAATTTTAAATGTAATCAGTCTACATGGAGATAGCAGTAACTCAAAGATAGAATAAAACTTCACTACAAAGAAAATTAATTTTTCTTGGGAATATAAAGGCAAGATATTGTAAGTATGTGAAATGTTTCTAAGTCGGAGTATAGATTAAATAATTATTTAAAAATCAAAAGATTAGTTTCTTTCTACTTCTTTTTAAAGCTGATGGTGCTTTTTAAGTGACAAATTTCTTGCTTTGAGATTTTTATCATAATGATAAGATTGTAAATAAGAAAGAGTTTTCAAAAAGGCAATTTTATAGTCTACATTAAAAGTTCCAAAATGTTTATGAAATTTGATCCAGCAATCCCACTTTCATGAATTTTTAATAAGTGAAAATATTTTTAGCTATGTACATAAATTTTATTTATGAATACACAATAAGAAATATATGAATCAAATTGAGAATAATATAGACAGAAAGTCCAATTAAAAAAAGGACAAAGGACCTGAACAAACATTTCTCCAAGGAGGATACAGAGAGGGTCCATAAGCATATGAAGGAATGCTCAACATCACTAGCCATCAGAGAGATGCAAATAAAAACCACAAATACCACCTCACACCAGTCAGAATGGCCATCATTCACAAATCAACAAACAAGTGCTGGTAAGGATGTGAAGAAATGGGAACCCTAGTGCACTGTTGGTGGGAATGCAGACTGGTGCAGCCACTATAGAAAACAGTATGGTATTTCCTCAAAAAACTAAAAATGCAAGTGCCGTTTGAACCAGCAATTCCACTGCTAGGATTATATCCAAAAATTCAAGAGAACTTATGCACCCCTATGTTCACAACAGTGCTATTCACAATAGCCAAGAGCTGGAAATAGACTAAGTGCCCATCTGTAGATGAGTGGATCAAAAAACTGTGGTACATTTACACAATGGAATACTATGTAGCAGAAAGAAAGAAGGAACTCCTGCCATTTGCAACAACATGGATGGAACTAGAGAGAATTATACTTAGCAAAAGAAGCTAGGCAACAAAAGATAAATACCATATGATCACCTAACACAGGACACTAATGAACAACACAAGCAAATGAACAAAATTGAACCAGAAGCATGTAAACAAGGAACAGACTAACAGTTACCAGGGGGGCGGGGGAGGGGAGAAGAAAGGGGGGTAAGTAGGGGAAGTGTAAGGTAAAGGAACTAGTATAAATGACCCATGGACATGGACAACAGGGTGGGGATTGACTGTGGAAGAAGGGGTGGGCTGGGTGGCAGGGAATGAATGGGGGAAAAAGTGGGAAAACTATAATAGAAAAACAATGAAAGAATAAATTTTTAAAAATTGAGAATAATATAGGAATAATTTGTTATTAAAAGTAATTTTTAAACAAAAATTGTGTATTTATTAACAAGTTTTTGGTACTAGTATAAAAACATGAGGCTGCACCTGTTACTGAGATGTTAATCTCTAAATAAAAGTAGTATAGAAACATTCTTTTATTTTTATTTTAGTTATGTTTGTGACTATACAGCATAGTAACCCAATAAATTATTTATTGTAATTAACATTGACTTATCTATTAAGGGTGACTTATATTTTAATTTTTTATAGAACTGCATTTTTCAATTTTTCTACAGTTATACAGGTAAAGAAAATAAATTTAAAAAATGTTTTATTTAATAGCATATAGAACTATGTGGTAAGTAAGAACATTGAAAAGATTATCTATTGAAATCTAATGAAGCACATTTGGAAATCTGAGTTCCAGAGATGTCTATTTAGGAGAAAGGTCTGTATAGGTCACAGAAGAGTTTCATTTAATTATTTGTTCTGCTATTTACAAGCGGTATAAACTTCTGTGAGGCATTTTGTTATATTTTTTTATCATCTGCGTTATTCAGTTTGTAGATAATCATACTAATGTGGAAAAATTTGTATAAGAATTTAATGCTTGGTATAAGAATTGCATTCGTCGTCGGCAGCCGTCTGTCTCGAGAGACGATGGTGTAGCTTCTTAAGAGTCTATCTGCACCGCCGAGAATGGCTGTGCAGTCCGACTCGGGAGTGACACGGTATCTGTCTCCTCCCGTGTTGAATCGACATCTTGCAATGACGCTGGAGTGTCCTCTCCAGTGAAGCTGAAGCTACAGAGCCTGGGCAGGGTGATATGGAGGGTCTGCTGTTGCCCATGCAGCAGACCCCACCTCTCTTCGCAGCTGAAGGATTCAAGGGAAAGACAGAGTCAATACAGCTTGGCTTCAGGTGCGCCGCAGGAGTTGCCGGTGTTGACTACAACGTCAAACCGCCTTAGGGACTCCGGCTCCGGATTTTCTGTCGGGGTTTACTCCCTTAGCCTTTCCCCTAAAGAGGTATGCCGCAAGGCAGCGGAGGTTTTTTGGAATCAGAGTTTTCCTTCTCTGATGTGCCCTGACTGGAAGATCGAACCAGCGACACTTAGCTCGCAGGCCGACGCTCAATCCACTGAGCCAAACCAGCCAGGGGCAGAATTGCATTAGAAATTAAGATTTTACATGTATATAAATATATATGCATATATGTACACACACATATACATATGTAATATGTGTATACATAAGACACTTGTGTATGTATATATAACTAAACACATTAATTGTGTGACCTCCGGAGTCTTGAAACTCTCCTAAAGAAGTTGGATATTACAGAATTCCCCTTGGGAAGTCCTTGGTGGATATGTTTTATAGCACATTTGCCTTCGTTTTGGCTGTTACTGTTAGGCCTGGCTCAGGTATGTATATTGAACCAGGAGCTTTTCTTTAGCAGGATTATGAACTGTGAAATAGCCAGAGAATAAGGCATTTATTGGCCAAAACTAGAGCAGAAAGGATACACTGAGAAAAAATGTGTGAGAAATATGGTCAATAAGGTGATCATGGCAAGTCAAATTTAGGAGAAACTGAAAATCGGAACAAGCAGCGCCTGTACGATTGAGAAGTAATAGGCAAAGAAAAATGAGAGTGAACTGGCATGGGTAAGAGCAACAGGAAGATTTATATGGGAGTAAACATTAAAAAGGCCGCTTGTTTCCGCTAATGCCTGTCATTATAGTGCAGGGGCACGGGCCTATGCTGTTAAGACCCTAGCAACGTAGTGCAAGTAACACTGAGAACAAGTGTCAGTTGTCCCAGGGACCTGAGGTCAGGGTTGACACGGTGCTCAATTTCATTTATTAGTTCATTTATATCCTTGTATCTTTTTATTCTGATACTATTAATAATTTTTCTAAAACCTGTCTTATTGCCACTGTTGTTATACACCACAGGTTTTCTGTTGGGGCCTCCAAAGGTGTATGTGAGGAATAAGTCAAAAATGAGTTTATAGCTATGGGTGACTACAACATCTGCTTTATTCATCCTCAGAAGTGGATGATTGTTGGGAGTACAAGTAAACCTTACCTTGAAATTCTTAGAGAGCCACTCAGATACTACCCTTGAGCTCGTCCGTATGTTATTCTTTCTGGATGCCTCACCTCTCCAAAAAGAAGAAAATCCTAGTAAGAGAATTCATATCTAAATCTCGAATGGTTGCCATCAAAGGTAAACAAGAAATTAATGTTCTAACACTCCTTTAATTAAATATTATTATTTGGACATTAAATTTATAGGAATGAATCATATAGATATTTTGAGCAGGGTATGCTGCAGATGTCTTCTTAAGAATTGAGACTTTCCCATGTTTCTCTGTGGTAATAGATATAAGCCCCTCTTTTTATAGTTGTGTTCAGGTGGCATTGGACTCATTTAGTCTCTAATCTTGGTTCCATAATAGTCAAAATCAAATTAGATGTATTATATCACTGAATAAAAGCAGATCATGGTTTACAATTACTGTTTCCACCTTGTTGGAAAATTTTCACCTTGCTCAAATCTATAAATGATATTCTTTATCTCATTTCATGTTGAAAAACAAATAGTGAATTTTTTTCTCTGCAATTCTTAATCCAATATAAGTACTAAAGTTTGGGGAGAGAAATAAAAGGGGGAGAATATTAATAAATGAAAATGAATGGTCTTTTCAAAAGTAGGCATTTATACATTTATTCAACAAATATTTGAGGTGTGCTAGTCTGTAAAAGTAAATATATGCAATCACTAATGTAATCATTGGAAGCATTACAAAGAATTCACATGGCAAACTTTATTTTGTGAAAAAAGTCAGCGCAGAGAGAAGTTAAATGTTGAAATAAATAGGATAAAATAATATAAATTTTCCCGTAAGATGTTTAGTATATGTCCAAATTGTGATCATGGAATCTCTAGAAGGAAAAAAATGTAAATGTATTATAATCAATAATCAAAGGTCTAAATGAAAACATTTTCATAATATTTAAACAACTGAAGTCATGAAAATATGGCTCAAATTTTTAGTTCAATTTATGAACAAAATGATCACTCATACAAATTGTTACTGAATATTTTTATTCTAAGGACTAGAATGCATCCTCTATGCTTCTTCGAAAAGATATATTTTCAAAATGAGGTAAAATTGGTACAACTTTAAAAACACATGATACTCAAAAGCAGACAAACAAATAAATGTGTTAAAGAGACTGAATGAATCCAAAATGCTGTGCCCATACCCTTTATCCAGATGTGAATATCACAAACTGGTAAATTAATTAAACTATAATATTTATATATTCTTTTAATAGAAGTCTGAAGTTAAGACGTGAGCTGGAAGCCTATTACTGGCGTGTGTAGGCAGGCAGCATACTCAGGAAAACAAAAGGGAGGCAGAGGGTAAGATATTGCTGAAAGTGCCAACTAGAAGCATCAAATTTCCTGTGACTGGGGGGCTAAAATGAAAAATATTACAAGTGAGAGGCTCTTAGAAGTTACAGTATAATATTACTTAAATGAAGAGCTTGTGATATTTTCCTTTTGGACTTTTTTTCAAAATTTCATTATTATATGAATTGTTTAGAATTCTAAACTCAGTGTTAAAATGAACGGTCTTGGGCCAGTGTGGCTCAGTTGGTTGAATGTCGTCCTGTAAACTGAAAGGCTCTGGGTTTAATTCTGATCACCAGAAAGACTAATCCATACTTAGAAGCTTGGAATTTTCAGCCCTGCCCTCTTTCTCTTAAGAAAAGTGAAGGGCTGAAAATGGAGTTAATGATTGACCATTCCCAGTTGTATGAGTTCAAAGAACTTCTAGGTTGGTGAACACATGGAGAATCGGAGAAAGTAGCATGCCTAGAGAAGGCACAGTAATTGTGCTCCCCTGCCTCATACCTTGCCCATTGCGTCTCTTTCATCTGGCTATTCCTGAGTTACATAATTTGTAAAAAACTTTTATATTAACATTTTCATTTAATAATGAAGTAGTTAAAAGAATGTCTTGTTACTACAAACTAGAAAAGATAAAAGATAATCTAGTGATAGGTCTAATTTAGCCACCTGTGAATAAAACAAATGCCACCCAAGACATTAAATTCAGTTGTTTTAAAAGAAATCCAAAGATACAAAAGTGCCCTGTCATTGAAATATGGTTATATCATCCTTACCCTGAATCGTTTTCTGCACAGGTCATAAGGCAAGTGTTTTAACTACACATAATTTGGAAAGGCTTGACCTTTCTAGAATAAACCCATTAATTCACACTATGATTAACTTTGTACTTTATAAACGTTATAAAATAAGTAGTATTACTAATTTGCATTAACTTATATACTGAGTCATATACTTTTATAATACACTGACAATCCATTAAGTAAAATGTTTCTCTTAGGTTTGTGAGTTGCCCTAGCAAATAAATCAAACCCAAGGAGGGAAATCTTGGCAATCTTTGTCAGAAGTATGGATGGCAATCTGGCCTTTCTTTCTACATTTGAAGAGGTCATTGGAAACTCCAATCTTTAGCAAGTTGGTCAGAAGCAGAGGTGATAACCTAAGCTTGCAACGAGTATCTGAAGTGGGAGGGGGCACACTCTTGTGGAACTGAGTGCTTACCTGTGGAATCTGGTGTTATTTCTGAGTATAGTGTCAGAATTGAGTTGAATGGTAGTCTTTCATATATAGGCATCACAATGAATTAATTATTCTTCCTTTCCTATGTAGGTGCTTATTGAATGATGATAGATTAGATGATACATAGATAACTAAAGTAAATTCTAATAAAAATTACATGAAAATAGATCATTGCTGTATGGTGAACATTGAGCCTTATATTTCTTGGGAAATCTAGAAAGAAACAACATAGATAAGTGTATGTATGTTGTCACCTCTAGGATAACAAAAATAAACCTGTTTTAACTCTTAAGTGCATTGAATGAATATACAAAATCAAGCCTATCTAAGTATATAATTATTTTTAAACTTTGAAAAAGTGAGTAAATATTTGTGAACCTGCCGTGAAAGAACTGAATGGCAGACAAATTGGATTTAGAATAATAATAGCATATGATATCTTTCCAGTAAAATTTACAGAGATCTCTGGTTCATTGACACAATGCAAAGGATTGTAATGACAGGAGTAGAAATAAATATTATTTATTATTGCAAAGTAATATTTATTTAGAATGAAATTTTTAAAAACTTAAATCAAATTAAAGTTGATTTCTCTCTATAATCATCAATAACTAAAAAAGGAAAAGAGCACATAAAACTTGCTGCAAAATTAAGTAAGTTTCAAGGATGAAACCGGTCCACCTGCTTAAGTAATTTCATATTCATAGAACAATGCTGTTCCTATGAATTACTAAATGCTATGTACAGTCATTTTATCTATAAGTGAGCTACCAACATTAGTGGATAAAGAACCTATGAATTTTATTCTTTGTACTAAAATCTCCAAACAATCAAAATTTAGTATCAGTGACATAATTCATGGTAAAATTACATTCACAAAACAGAAGATTTAAATAAATCTTGCAATTATATAGTTAGAGAAGTTTGGGTTAGTTTAAGTGTTAATGAAACCATGACTAACTAGATGTGAAAATCATGCCTAATACATAATACTTTTAAAGACGTTTAAGCCAGTCTACACTCACGTAGAGAGGCAGAGATAGAAAACAATTTTGGTCCAAGACAAAAAGGAAGGTGTGTGTGGTCATACAGGTACACCTGAGCCCAAAAAGGGAAAAGCCCATGGAATTCTCATGTCTGTATATATAGATCTACCTCGTTGATTTTAGCAACTTAATATGTTATATAGAAATTCTCTAATTAAAACATATTTGCATATACAATGCACATCATCTCCTGCTGTGACTGAATAAGAGTTTTCTATGCCTGATACAACAAAACAGCCTTTTTTTCTCTTTTCATTTTTTTTCCTAACGAATCAAAGTATTGAACACAGCATTTGGCTTATGGAAACCCAGGTCAGAGGAAAGTGGATTGCTCTGGATTGCTGATGTTTCAAAAGTTTTATTCAGTCTTTTAAGAGATAAGGACATGATCTCAAGTAAAACTTTTCACAACTCTATTGTACTTTCTTTATCTTCTAAGTAGAGCCCCTTGTCAGCCTTTGATCCTGCTCCACTCAAGTTTCCAGCGATTGAGCTGTCCCAAAGCGATGCGTTCTACCCCATTTCTGTAATTGCAAACCAGCTGGTAGAACTTCAAGAGACCAACAAAAAATACCTTAAAAGGCTATTTTAAAAATGATTAGTTGCTAAATTACACTCATTTCCCTCACCATTTGAAGTATGCTGTACATAAAATATGCCCAGGGTTACCTAATTAAAATGTAGAAGAAAGATTTCCTTGCAATTTACCTTTCAGCAAAAACATATTTTTGTAATAATCCTGCAGCTCTATTTTTCTCTCTAGTGCCTTTTTCTAACAAAATATATGCCATATTCAATAATCTTTTCACCTGTAGGTCTATTGGGCACTGCTAATAACTAGACCTTTGCTATTTGTAGAGAAAGCAGCCCAGTGAAAATGGGGTCAAGAAAATCTCTTTCTCAATGAATGCATTACTTCCTATAGAAAAGTAAGGAAAGCGCTAAACTTGTCTTCCCCATATATAAAAACATAATCTGTAACCATTTGAATTCTATTTGATTATTTTTGTTAAGATATATATCTTACATATGTTTTAATTTCAAAATCACATTTTCTAGAATCATGTTTCAGAGGAAAATTTTCAGGCATAAGTGTTGTTTGAAATATAATTGTGGTTGTTTTTTATTAATCATTATGTAGATGACCTTAATTTGTATGCTTGTGCTTAGTTACACTTTTCTTTCTTCATTGGAAGATCTAAGGGGAGGTTAATGGTGGTTAAGGATATAATATGACTCTGACCTGAGGGAGTGTGGGGGACAGTTTTATATAATTTGATACTCTGGGAACAATACTCTGTAAGTTTTTATGAGGATATGTTCATTTTTAAAACTCTTTAACATTTTACACATTTCAAAATACAAATGTATTGTGTTGCTGTGAATTTCAGGGCATGATGGACACTTGGTGCAAACCTAAAAGGACTGATCACGACTAGTTCAACCTTCCAAATGACGAGGAAAATAGTCTCTTTTCCAGTCCTTTTGTTGGTTTTTGCCAGGGTTTTGTTGAACATCTAGAGGCAGGAACTCAGAAAACTGTTTTTCAGACTTCTAGCAAACTTATTTTGGAGACTATGAATCATGATACAGATTTAAATACATATGTATAAATCTAAGATTATCCCCTAGATATTTATAGGGTTTTCTTTCTACAAAGGTTTGTAATTCAGATTTGCTGCGATTCTTTGTTTACAATATCTTCTTAGATTTATCACCATCAACTAATTGTTGGATTTACTTAAAGTCAAGGGATCATTCAAGAAAATGGTACTTTATTTTTCATTTATTGAATGTGCATGATATTTAATCCTGATTGTAGCAAGAGGTCATTGCATGAACATCTCAAGATGAAAGCATATGCACTATGAGTTAATGTAGAATTTCCAAAAGTACTGAATTTAGGTTTCTTTCAGTTGCTTTCTGTGAAAATATGCAGGTGTCTGTTTGAAGTATTATCATTCTTCCCATATATATTTACATACATCCTACATGAACATATATTTTATACAATGTATATTGTTTTAACTAAATTATAATTTTAAAATTTAGGTAACTTTTGCTCAATTAAATTGACAGTTGAGCAATTTCCTAAGAAATCTGATTACTGTGAGGAAAAATTTATTTTTCTCAAAGTTGATTTTTCTTAAAGGCAGGTTTATTTTGCTTGCCTTTGCTAGATGATTTTGCAAAGTCTTCCTTCAATATTTTTGAAGAATATTAACATTTTAGCTTTGGAGATGAGTGATTTTTGCCATAAAAAGGACCAGCAAAACCAATATGTATGTCAATGAAAAGAAAAATTAATTTTAGCACACACTTTTATTTTGATACTTAGATTAACATCCTTTATAACACATCGCTCAAACATTAGTGAGTAGTAGTCAAGAATGTAAATATAGAAGTTAAATAGCTCCAAATTCCAACTCAATATCACACAGGAAAATATTTCCCTACAGTGCCTCCCACAAAGGGAGAAAAATCGGATGGTGATTGTTTTTTTCACTTTGGTGGTGAATAGGTTTCAATTTTTGTTGTGACTGAGTGTAAGAAATTAAACCTACTTATGTGAACAAAAGTCATTATTTGAGCTTTGTTTGCTTATCTTTCATAGGCAGCCAAGGATTTCTAATGTAATTTAGACAACTAAAATTTCAAATGTATGCATGTGTTTTGTTTAGCATGTAGTTAGAATAAAAGAAGAAATATTTAGAGGATTTATTGAGTTCTTCTTTTCTTTTATTAATTTCCTCTTTTTCTTATCTTTTTAAATTATTTTTCTCATAATTTTAGAGACTACAATGAAAATGATAATGAGAAAATACTCACAGTGAAAGGGATTTAACTGAGGTCTTTAAATGAGGGGCTTCTAGCCAAGATGGTAATGTAGGTAAATGTAGTGATAGAATCCTCTTACAATGATGAGGTCTATCCAGAAAAAGTCCAACATTGTTAATATAACAAGAACGGTTTGCACAACATCATTGTAACCTGGCAGCCAAGGAGAGTGGATTGGAATACGCATGTGTGAACAATGATGATTTCACTGTACTAATCAGTTGGGTAATAGATGCCAATGAGTGGGCATGTGTGCTGTGTGGCTGTCACACTCAAAATGACTGAGAAAGTAGAGTGACAAATCTGCATCAAATTTTGCATTAAGTTTGTACATTCCTGCACAGAAACTATTCAGATGATTCAGAAGGCTGCAGCGATGGGCAACTAGAGATTGGCAGCTTCATCACGACAACATACTCACTCATACATTACATATCAGGCAGAGTTTTTTTGGCAAAACATTGAACCACCTGGGTGACTCAGTCCCTCTACAGCCCAGATTTGGCACCCTGAAACTTCTGACTTTTCCCAAATTGAAAATCTCCTTTGAAAGGGAAGGGATTTCAGACCATTGATGAGATTCAGGAAAATATGATGGAGCAGCTAATGGTGATTGGGAGAACTGTGTGAGGTCCCAAGGGGCCTACGTTGGAGGGGACTGAGGCACCATTGTCCTATGTATATTGCATCTTCCTCAATAAGTGTCTCTATTTTTCATATTACTGTGCTGGATTTTTATGGACAGACCATAATATATCGATGTGTGCATGTGTGTGTGTGTGTGTGTCCGTGTGTGTGTGTTTGCTCAATCTCTTTACCATCATTCACCCAGTCCCCCCAAATGAGCTCACTTCTGACAGCTGTCTTTCTGTTCCATGTACCCATGCCTCTGTTTCTCCATTGTTTGTCAATTCTTTTCATTCATTAGATTCCACATGTAAGTGAGAGCATTTTTTTTTTCTGACTGGCTTATTTCACTTAATATAATAAACTCCAGGTCCATCCATGCTATTGCAAAAGATACAACTTTCTTTCTAAAAAATAAACCATGTAGTATTCCATTGTGTAAATATAGCACAGCTTTTTTATCCACTCATCTACTGATGGGCACTTGGACTGTTTCTGGATCTTGGCTATTGTAAATAATGCTGCAATGTATATTCAAAGAAATACAAAACACTAATTCAAAAGCATATATGCACCCTATGTTTGGTTCATTTGTTTTCTTCTTCTCTTTTACCCTTTCTCTTCCTTCTCAGTCTCGTCCTTCTGCTCTTATGTTGCCCTACTCCCTTCTATCAGCAGCGAACCTAGAAAGGTTAAGGAACTGAGAAGAGAGATACAGAATTAGTTCTTAGACCTGGGTAAGCTGGAAGTAGGACCAGTGACAATATACTACGAACTTAAAATCTTAGTTCACTTTAATGCATTTTGTCTTTATATTAAGAGCAATGAGAGGCTTCCAGTCAAAATGGAAATGTAGGTAAATGCAGTAATAGAATCCTCTCACGATGACACCATAATTACAATTAAACTAGAGAGCAACCATCATTCAGAACCACCTAAAGTCTGGCTGAATGGAAGCCCTACAACTAAGAAAATAAAGAGGAGGACACATGGAGACTGGCAAGAGGAGTGGAGATATGGAATGGGCTATTCCCGCACCCGCATGTGGTGAATAAAAATTGAAAGAAATATCTCAGATGCAGAGGTCCCCCGTGAGGAGTGAGAAATCCTAGACCCCAGTCCAGGGTTCCAGTGCTAAGAAGAAAAATCCCCATAATTTCTGGCCATAAAAACCAGCAGGGATTGAGGATGAAAAAGATGGAGGGCTTCTGTATTCCCAGTGAGTTCCTCTTAAGCCCCCACACAGACTAATTTGGCCTTACTTCCTCTGAGCTCCAGCATTGGGCAACAGTTTGAAAGGCACCAGGGACATACAGGGTGGACTTGAACCTTCTGACATCAGGGTGAGTCTGAGAAGGACAGCTTTTTCCCACATGGAAGTGTTAGCAGAGGTCATTGTCCTTTTGATGAACCCCTCCTCCACAGAGATAGCTGCTGGCGGGCATTATATCTGAGCCACCATCAAATCAGCTAACCCTGTTCACCCCACCCCTGTTGTTTCCCTGGGATCCCACCTCACATAATCTGCAGGTCCACTCAAGACATTTCCAGTGACTTTTCCATGTAAGGGGCCTGGCTTAGCTTTGGACTTTCCCAAAATCTCTCAAACAAGCAGCATCTAGTCTTGATGTGCCCCTTACCTTTTGCTAAAGCCCAAGGCTTGACACTAGCAGCAACCAGCCTCGATTTGCTGCTTGGCCTCCCCCCCACCCCGGCATCTTCAAGCCCATTACAGGAAGCAGCCATTTATATATCACTTTGTAGTTCATGCTCTGGCCCTTGTCAGGGCACAGGTGTCAGCTGAGCTTAGCCTGTACATCCCAGGAGACCTCAGAACCAGCACACCAGGTGGACAGCTTGAGACCACATTGAAGCACCATCTAACTACCTCTGCAAGCAACACACTCAAGGGGTGGGTTCAGCAAACACCAGAGTTCCATGAAAGTAAGTCCTACTCTGTGGGGTTGGCCCTTGCACAGCTGATCTTCCACAATGATTCCAGAGAGTCCTTGAAGCTGATAGGCCTGGGATTAAATCTCTCCCATTGAGGTGCCAACAGCAATCAAGGCTCAATTACAGCAGGACAGTGTATATAGCTCACATGGGGAATGTACCTGGAGTGATCAGGATGAGTAGCTGAGGAGGCTATGCCACTGGACCCTACAGGACACCTACTACATGTAGCCACTTTACTAAGCCCAGGAGGCATACCAGTTGTCTAATACATAAAAACAAATACAGGGAGGCTACCAAAATAAGACCAAAAAAAGTCTCAAGTTAAAGAACAGAACAAAATTCCAGAAAAAGAACTAAACAAAATGAAGATAAGCAATCTACCAGGTGCAGAGTTTAAAACACTGCTTATAAGGATGCCCAATGAACTTAGGAGAAGAGTCAGTGAACTTGGTGAGAACTTAACAAAGAGATAGGAAAAATAAAAAAAGGAGATAGAAAACATGAAAAAGGAATTATTCAGAAGTGAAGAATGCATTATAGGGAATCAACAGTGGAATAGATGAAACAGAGGATCAAATCAGAGTTTTGGAAGGTAAGGAAGCAGAAAACACCTATTGAGAAGAGCAAAAAAAAAAATAAAATAAAATAAAAATATGAGGATAGTATAAAGAGTTTCTGGGACAATTCCAGAGTACCAACATTTGCATCATTAGGGTGACAGAAGGATAAGAGAGAGAGAGAAAGTATTTGAAAACTCATGTTTTAAAAAAATGGAAAACTTTCCTAACCTGGTGAAGGAAATAGATATACAAATCTAGGAAGGCAGAGAGTCCAAAACAAGATGAAACTGAAGAGGACCATACCAAGATGCGTCATAATTAAAATGCCAAAATTAAAAGCAAAGAGGGAATCTTAAAACCAGCAAGAGAAAAGCAGTTAGTTATCTACAAGAGAGCTCCATAAAATTGTTAGCTGATTTCTCAACAGAAACGTTGTAGGCCAAAAGGGATTAGCAGGAAATGTTCAAAGCGATGAAAAGCAAGAGCCTATAGCCAAGATTACTCTACTAAGCAAAATTATTATTTAGAATCAGAGGATAAAGATAGAGCTTCCCAGAGAAGAAAAAGGTAAAGGAGCTCATCACCATGAAACCAAGTTTTACAAGAAATGTTAAAAGGTCTTATTTAAGAAGAAGAAAGAAAGAAGATAAAAATATGAATAATAAAATGGAAATCAATACATATCTAATAACAATTACTTCAAATAAAAATAGATTGAATTCTCCATCAAAAGACATATGGAGACCAAATGGATAACAAAAGAAGACCCTTACATGTGCTGTCTACAAGATACCTCAGATCAGAAGACACACACAGACTGAAAATAAAAGGATGGAAAAAGAAAATCCATGAATATGAAAGCACAAACAAACTGAGGTATCAATTCTTATACTACACAAAATAGAGCTTAAAACAAAGACTATATAACAAGAAACAAAGAAGGACCAGCAATTTCACTTCTTGGTATTTTTTTGAAGAAACCTAAAACACTAAATCAAAAAGACATATACATTCATATGCTCATTGCAGCATTATTTACAACAGCCAGGATGTGGAGGCAGTCCAAGTGCCCATCAAGAGATGAATGGATAAAGAAGAAGTGGTGCATATATTCAATGAAATTTTGACTCAGCCATAAAAAAGAATAAAATCTTGTCATCTGCAACAACATGGATGAACCTAGAAGGTATCGTGGTGAGTAAAATAAATCATAGAGAGGAAGAAAAATGCCATATGATTTCACTTATATGTGGAATCTAAACAACAATATAAAAAAGCAGAACAGAAGTAGAACCATAGATACGAAAAACGTTTTGACAGTTGCCAGGCAGGAGTGTGGTTAGGGAGATGGGTGAAAAATGTGAAGGAATTAAGAAGTCCAAATTGGTAGTTACAGAATAGTCACAGGGATGTAAAAAGCAGCATATGGAATATAGCCAATAATATTGTAATAACTATGTATGGTGTCAGATGAGTATTAGATTTATCATTTACAAAGCCTTATAATGCCTAGTCACTGGATTGTAAACCTGAAAAAAATTAAACATAAAAAATAGCAATTAAAAGCATCAATAGCTTTAAGGGGTAATGAAGTACTTTGACTTGTATTTTAAGAGGTCCTTTAAGGAGCACCATACAGATAGGTAGACCAAACTAGTATGTAATAGTTAGGAAGCTATATTAGTGGTTAAGGAGACTGATGATAATTTGTTCAGAAGTGTAACTGTAAGTAGTATAAGTGGGAAAAAAGTAAAAGAATGAAAAATGTTTAGCTTGTAAAATTATCATTATTTGCTGATAACCAAAAAATGGGTCAGGCATAGAAGTTTTACTTCAGATTGTTACCATTGCTTCCTTTAGACTTACGCCTACTAGGCAAGGGAATTTAATATTATTTCTAGAACATTCACAATGGGAGGAACATCAGCATTCAGAATATGGACATCTCTATGTTGTTAAAATGTTGTTCTATATTTTTATGTACATTTAACTCGTTATAAAACCTCCTGAGAGCCTTTTAAAAATATCATTGATAAAACATGATTTGACATTTATTAACAAATTAAGTACAGGTTCAAATCAGAGAAGTGTTTCAAAGATGATGCCTTGACTTGTAACCTCATAAGGAAAGTGTAAGGTCAAGTTTTAAAAAATTATGTGTTTATTTTAGGACATATTAAGATGCTATTGAATTACACAGGATGACCTTCTTATGGGAGAACATCTGTATTTCACAATGCTTTTATATGAAAGAATTTCACAAAAAAAGGAAGAAAAAAGGAAGAAATCTTCAGGATTCTGTTTATCCTTTTTAGTCATTTCAATCAGTAAAATTGAACTGATTTATGTGTGTGGGAAAAGTAAAGTATCTGGATGGCTCCAAATAATATGCACATTCTTTTGCATATAACTGTCTGAAGAAGGGATGACTTGTGCTCTGCTTTTTCAGCATGCTGCCAAGGGGCAGACCTTCCATGGTGCAGTGTATGGTTTCCTTAAGTAGTTATGTTTGAATGTATAAATATGTCTTGTACAGTAATCAAGAATAAACAACTTTGTATTTATTCTTTGGAAGATTCAGTATTTTTAAGGTATTTGTTTTCTTAAAATTAATCAATATATTTAATGTAATTCCAACAAATATTTTAATAGGCAGTTGATGTGTGTATGTGTAAATTGACAAGCTTATTTGAAAATGTAGGTAGAAAGGCAGGAGACCTAGACTGTCAGTACTATCTTGAAGAATAAGTTTGGAGGACTTACATTTTAGGGATTCAAGAATTTTTATTTAAAAACTTTAGTCATCATTCATTGGTAAAAAGAGGTACAAAAATGTAATTAAACAGAATAACAAGTACAAAAATAGGCACATGTATGCCCACTTAATATTTGACAAATATGTTAGTACTGCAGATTACTCAAAAATGTTTCTTATTTCAATGAATGTGATTGGGAAATTACATACCTGTATGGAAAAATAAAAGAAGTTAACATATACTTCACATTTAAAACAGGAGTAAATTCAAGATATTTCATAGATAGAAATGCTAAATGAAAACAAACATCCAGAAAAACAATTGGAGAGTATTTTTATAATTGTGGGTAAGAAAAGACTTCTGAAATTGACTATTTAAAACATTAATAATAAAATAATGAATTATTTGAACTTCAATAAAATTAAGAGCATTTGTACATCAAAGAGCAGCAGTAAGAAACTGAAAAGCCATAGAACAGATCATAAATGATACAAAGATACTAACAAAATGTAAAACTGACAAAGGCTATATCGTCATATACAGCTTGTAATAAGTTTTTTTGCAGAGAAACAGACACAAAGACAGTAAAATGAGTGAAAAGAAAGAGATAAAGACAAACAATATGTTTTTTAAAATGATCAAAATACTTGATAAGGCACTTAACAGCAGAAAACATACAGATATCAATTAGCTTAAGAAAAGGTGCTCAACCTTATTACTCATCAAGGAAATACAAATAAAATAAAATAATGTGATACCACTTCAAACACACACAAAGGCTAAGCTTAAAAGACTGTCAATGTAAACTGTAATAAAAATGGGGAGAAGCTGAAACTGTCAATGCTAAAGGAAGTGTAAATTGACATGGATCCTTTGGAAAGCTTTGTCAGTATCATTCTAAGTAAAAATAGGCCTAGCCTAACAATTTTACTTATAGGTATCTACCTAATATAAATGAGTATATATGGCCACAGAACTCTATATATAAGTGTGCATAAGAATTTTATTTGTAATTACTCAAAACCATTACAACACATGACCTATCAACAAGACAATGAATAAACATTTTATTTTATTTGTTCAGTGAAATACTACACAGAAAAATAAAAACAACTTACTGATAGAGTAGCCTGGAAAAAATTCTTAGAGGTCTAATTTTGAACAAAAGAGGTCAACTTCATACAAGTGCATATACTATGATTTCATTTATATAAAATTTTAGAACAGGAAAAACTAACAAAAAGTGATAGAGTGAGTAGCAGTTATATTGACGAGGGCAGATATTGACTGAGGCAGGATTCAGGTTAGCCTTCTTGGACTTGTGCAAAATTTCTGTAGGTTTATTTGTTTATACTGCAGTAACATCTTTTGATTCTTTTTCACTCAGCTTCACTTCATGGATTTTAATATATGCATGTAATCACATCAATAAGCAAGTTAAAAACAAAAGTGAAAAAAATACAAGAAAATGGCTAATACATTGCAAGCAAGGTAACACATAAAGTTTGACATTGCTCATGACATCATCACTTGGTTTAGGCTCTAATCAGTATGAGACATGTAGTATCACAACTTGTGTTCTATGTTTCAAATTCTGGTAAACAGTCTGTCCTACCTTCTCCCCACAAATAAAGGCAGGATAGTTTTCAGCAGAAGAATGCCTAAGTAAACCCAAGAGATGAGATAGTAATGTAAAAGCTACTATATGTTAATAATCTGATTATGTGCATTTGGCCTAGTATTTCAAGGGACGCTACAGCAAGAATGAATTCCAAATGAGGATTGTAAAACAGAATGACATTTTAGAGTTAACTTTGTTTTTAGTAACAGGCTAAGACTGATTGATTACTACAAAATAAACTAACTGCCATGTAAATCACAGAGCCATAATACCTGATATTTTAATCTCAATTATTGTTGCCAGGCTTAGGTAGACAGTGAAAAACTTCCTATACCACTTTCAATAATTGCATTCAAAAGCTAGGAAGCATCTGGAACGACTAACCTCTCTAGAGCCATCCCTTTATATCAGGTCTCATTCAGCTCTGGATATGTTAATTTTATAAACTCCAAATAGAGTTAAGATAATAGAAATGCTTGTGACAAAGAAACTCTGTCTCTAGGAGTGAAGGGTGCTCAGAACATCAAGGAGGACCTGTCGTGATTAGTCATAGGCAGCACAGGCCAAAGAGCTAGGTCCAAATGTTAAAAATAAACAAACGAACACAAACCATCAAGTGAAAAGCAAATAAACAAAGATGCAACAAAAATAACAACAAAAAGACAACCAAGAAATGTTAAAAGCAAACCTTTCTCTTGCTGTTAAGTAAAGGAACCACGATTAGAATAGCACTGCTAACCTTCCTCCAAAGCTTCCAATTCCCGTCTCCACAGCAGAGGAAGAGTAACTTTGCTCAGTTTTTAGTGTAATTTATTATCTGTTTTCAAGCACACCTGCTAAAAGTAGATGGATTAATTTGTAAAACTCAAGGTCATTTGCCTATATATCTAATTTCTATTGTACAACCTAGCTTGATCAACAATCAAAATGACATTTTAATTTGTTTTTGTATTTTTTTTCTGTTTGTTAATTGGCTCACAACTCAGTAGGTATGAGAAGGATATTATTTTACTTCTCCCCTGGAAATTCATAACAGAGGATATAACTGGAAAAGTAGATATGGGAATCTGGAATGGACAGGAGAAGCATAGACTAAAAATGTGCTTCCCCCCCACCCCATAATCACAAAGTCAGTCGATAGACAAAATGCCCTAAGGAGATTGTTCAGAGTCATAAAACAGATGCCTTGATGATTTCACCTTTTAAATGCCATTAGATGTTGAGTTTTAAATGGGAAAACTGAATACTATTTTGTCTCTGAATTGAGAGAACGGCATGGTGTCAAGGAAAGAAAGAATACAGTTGTATATTCTTGAGAGGTCAAGTGAAATAACTGAAAAATGTCTTCTGTGGATAGGAATGTAAAACTTCTTGCTACTTTAGAGAGTGCTCATTCAGGGAATGTTGTTGCTAGTCACTGGGTGGGTACATTTGTTTGAGAAATGGGTGGAGATGAGGAGATGGAGAAAGACAGAATAGACAACTCAATTTTTAAAAAAAATTTATTTTAATCGTATTATTTTATTTTTTAATTAAAGTTACAGAAAACTCTCTTTCAAAGTGTGATGAAAAAGGAGGAAACAGCCAGTGGGATTAGGTAATTAATGATTACAATATCTTTCTAATGGAGAGACATGAACACTTTAAAAACCAATGGAAAGGATTCAATTGAAAGAAATTAAGTATGCAAAATAAACACAACTATTTAAGCAGAAAACACACTTTGTCCTTAAACTTCTCAGTATCTTTAAGAAATGCTTATCACTATTTCAGTAAAATAAAGGGTATTATTTACTAGACATCTTCAATTTTTAATATTTTTAAACTACACTTTTTACTAAAACTTTAAGTATTAGAAAACATTTTAGAAAATCTTGAGATAAAAATATGGATTTTCCCTATGGCTCTGGTAAAATTCTGCACTGTTGATATTTACAGCATGGACTTTAGACTCAGACAGACCTGGATTTGATTTCTTACAGTACTTAGTAGCAACATGACCTTGAGGTCTTTACTTGTCTATGTGTCATACCAAGGAGATTGAACACTGCAGTATGAAGCTGTTTATTTATTCTTTACTCGTGTTCTTTGTCCAGTTTTATGTTTTGTTTTCTTTTTATCTCCTTGATTAAAAAAAAAACTGTATAACTTTTAATGTCATGTTCTAACAAGTACTGTTGACTTGTATTTATTTTGCTAGATCAATTTAGTAACTTAAAAATTTTTATAGATATGTCTTCATTACTCATTATGATTTCTTGTTATAAATTTATGCTTATGGAAATTTCATCATTCCAGTGAATTTTTATCTATTCTTGAAATAATTTAACACTGAAGTGTATTCTGCTATCAACTTCATGATTAATTTTGCCAGTTATTAGTGATCTGAAAACTAAGGTATTTATTTAGCTTATGAAAGTTTTACTATGCTCTGTACATTTTAAAAATGAAAAGGATAATTATAAAATACATGTAAGGAATAAGGAATGAGATTCAAAGAGTGTGTGGTCAAAGTTTAGCTAAAGCAAAAGAACATTACCATCATCCTTGAAGTCCCTAAGTGCCCTTTAGATTATATCACAATTCTTCTACCACGCAGGCTTACTATATAAAATTTTGCTAGTAACATTTTCTTGATGCTCTTGAAGATTTTATCACCTAGGTTAGAATCCCTAAGTGCATGTACTTTTGCATTGTTTTGAATTTTGAAAATGGAGTGTACTACATGTATTACTTTTAACATGAGTTTAAATAGAAATAACATTGGTTAAATGCATTAAATAAGTTTCATGCTCACTACCAGAAGTTTAGTTTCCATCTCTCACCATGTAATTGACGTTCTTGATCTATGTGCCCTCTTCTTTTCCCCTCTGGTAGTCACCATTCTGTTGTCTGTATCAATGAGTTTGCTTTTGTTTTGTTTTGTTAATTTCGTTGTTTCTTCTTTATTTTAAATTCCACATGTGAGTGAAATCATACAGTTTTTGTCTTTTTTCTGACTTACTTTACTTAGCACAATACAGTCAAGATCCATCCATATTTACCAAATAGTAAATTTTTTAAGGCTTGATAGTATTCCTTTGTATAAATATGTCACATCTTCTTTATCCATTCACCCATTAATAGACAAAACCTATTTGCATATCTTGACTATTGCAAATAATGCTGCAGTGAACATAGTGGTGCATATATCATTTTAAATTAGTATTTTCCCATTCTTATATTAATACCAAGAAGAGGAATTGCTAGGTCACATGGTAGTTATATTCTTAGTTTTCTGAGAAACCTTCATACTGTTTTCCATAGCAGCTAAACAAATTTATACTTTCACTACACATATTTTTGGTACCTTTAGTTTTTTACACATCATATTACTGAGATTGAATTATGTAACTGCATGTAGCTAGGAGTGATTTTTACTAGTAAATAGTACCACATTTTCACTATACTGAATAATGACTATATTATAATTTACCAACCCTTTGATTATCAATGAACATTGATAGAGATTTAGGTTGTACCTTTTTTTCCCCTCAAGCATTGCTTGTTTTACATTTGCTTTTACATGTTTATGAGTGAACATATGTGAGCTGTGCTATAATTTTCATACCTAGAGGTAAATTGCTGGATTTGAATTTCCAACTTTATTAAATAAGTCAATTTTCCCCCAAAGTTGTGTCCATTTATATTTGCATCTGTAGAGCTAAAGAAATAAAAATAAACACAGTTCTTTCAAGAACTATTTCTAGTAAAAAATAAATAAATAAATAAAAAACAGAGCAAAGATGCATGGTGGCAGCTGAGTGAAAAAATAACATCATGAGAATATTTATCTGTATATGATAGGAGAAATAGGACCAAGTACCTAAGCTAATGCAAAAAAAAAAAAAAAAATCCCTTAGAGTTTTAAACATAATGATAAAGAAGTAAAGGTAAAAGAATTATTTTATAGATCAAAGGGTCATGATTTAGTAAATACTTGGTGAGGCTAGCTTTAAATGAGTATGGATACTTCACCCAGGGAAGACAGTGTGTGGGGCAGATTCTGATTAGGTGTGGCGAAAATATTGAAAGGACCTGTAGAATTCATTTGGTTCCTTCCCCTCAGCATCAGCTAGGTAGTTAGCAAGGTTACTGGCTGAAATTACATAGACCTATTTTCTTTATGTTAAAATAAAAGAACATTATTGATTAATTTACTTAACTTTACCTTTAGCTATATTGAACTTTGTTCCTCAAATTCAGCTTCCTCTTCAATTCCTCAGAGATAACCACAAATATGAGTTTGGATTTTACCATTACACCACTTTAAAAAGTACAAACATGCAGGAATATAAGTGTGTCCTTATATAATATATTTAAATGTAATATTTGCAAACAATTATAATTTACATTTTTTGAGTAATGTTCTGCCACTTGTTAATATTACTCAACAATGTGGTTGTATTGGTGATTAAGAGTTGGTAAGACCCAGACTGCCTGGATTAGGATTGCAACTTCAACTTGTACTAGATCTGTGATCCTAGACAAGTCTTATAAATTATTCTGCTAAATTGTCACCTTTATAGTGGGGATAAACTGCACGTATAATGTAGTATTATGTAAGTTAATGTGGAAGATTGGTATTTATTGTATAAAAGGCTGTAGCCGCTAAGTGGAGCCTCGACCTGAGATCTGGACTTATAAGACTTAACCAGTGGCAGAACGTGCCCCACATACCGTGCTGCCAGTCCCACACTCCAGGGGGATTTTAGAAGTAGAATGGGAATGCAATGTACTCTTTGAAGCAGATGAAGCCTGCTTGCTCTGTGTAGCCCCGAATTCTTATCAGTAAAATGTAGAAACAAAATGTCTAAGGAAAAAGAAGCTGCTGGAGTTCTGTGATATGTCTTCGTGCCCCACAGTCTTCCTACCTATCTCTCTTTGTTGATTTATGCCTTCCCTTTATCCTTACTTCCAACCATTTGGTGGGAGTCTGCATGCTTACCCCGTGCATTTCTGCACGTAGCAAACTCACTAAAAACCCTGACTGAGAAAGGAGTGATAGGTGATCTCCTGTGAAAGACACTCACCCTGCTCTCTCCTCAGACAATTCGTTTCTGAGTCAGTTCTTTCATCCGCGCGGAGGAAACTGCGTGACAGGGAACCTCTCAAGCAGTGCACGGAACAGGGACCACCAGCGAGGACTCGCCAGGGAACCTAACAAGTTAACACTTATAAGAAGCATTTAGAACAGTATTTAAGTAGGAGATAAATTAATATATAAGTATATAAATATTATTAAATATAATTCCTGGTTATTGACTTAAACTGCTGTATAGAAATTCATTATAAGTAAATATTTAACTGTTCTCTTTTGATGATTATTCAATTCATTTCAAGTTTTTCTCTACAAACAAGATTATATTAAAATTCTTGTTTGTCCCTTTGTGTATACATGTGTTAGTTTTTATTATTGGTTAATAGCAGAAATGAAATTGCAGAAACAACTCTATAGTGTGAATATTTTCCAGTTTTAATAAAGACTTGGCCTCTGTATAATTGTTTTAATATGCATATTTTATATTTTATTGAAGTGTGAACCCAATGCACCACATAGTCACCAATGCTAATATTGTCAAACTTTTGCTATTCTATGTCAAATTAATTAATGTAAATATATTCACTTTTTTCTTAATGATCTATGTGATATTATCATTCAGTCTGAGCACTCCGTGTCAATACTTTTTGCTCATTTTGATTAAAATATTATGCTGATTTTGGTGTTTCACTTGTATTATATCTTTGCTTATGGTGCTTTTACAGCTTTATACTGAGGTAGTCGTACATTCACATGAAGTTGTAAAGAAGAATAGATATTTCATATAACCTTTTCCCAAATTCTTCCAAGTAGCATTTGGCATATCTGTACTTCAGGAAATTGATACTGATACCATCTGGAAATTTTATTCATATATTGTAGGTTTTTACATCAACTCAGCATTTGGATATGTGTATACTTTAGTTTTATATAATTTTATCACATATGTACATTCATTAGACTACCACCACAATCCAGATACAAAACTGTGCCACCACATGAAGTCATTATGCAATTTTTTGATAGGCATGTCCACATTCTTCCCTCCCCTCTTCACTAGTAGCTATTAACAACTAATCTGTTCTCTATCTCCATAATTTTATCATTTCAAACTTTTATATAAGTAGTATCAAGCTAGCTAAATTTTTGAGGTTGACAGTTTTTTTAAACAAGTTTTCTGTTTCACTGATTTTTTCTTTCTTGTTTTCGATTCCATGGATTTTTAAAAATTGTATCCTTATTACTTCCTTCCTTCTTGCTTTACTTTATAAAAATTTTGCCATTTTTTCCATTTATTTTGTGTTGAAGTTATGTTAGATTATTCTTTGAAAACTTTTATCTTTTTAAATGTAAGACTTTAATGCTATAAATAATCCTCTCAACATTGCTTTAGTTTCATCCCATGTATTTTTTATGTTACATTTTTATTTTAATTCAATTCTTTAAATGCTTTTTTTCCTTTAAAACTTCATCTTTGGTTTGTGGATCAATCGTTTAGTTATTTATTTAATTTATTGGAGTGACATTGACTAATAAAATTATGTTGATTTCAAGTATACAATATTATAATTCATTATCTGTATATTGTATTGTGTATTCACCACCATTTATAGATTAATTAGAAGTGTGGTTTGTAATTTCCCAGTGTTTGGAGATTTTACTGATACTTTTGTTATTGATCTACTGTCTAGAGAAATAAGATGTAGGGTACTTCTGGCTGACTTTTGTCAACTTGACTTTTGGTTGATCTCTTGGTGGTACCCTTGGACTTTTCAGGACACACATTCAACCTGATGAGGGAATGAGCCTACCTAAGTCACCTTTTGTTTCTAGGTTGTGAGTCAGAAGACACTGGGCCTTTTTTTTTTTTTTTTGATGAGAGATTCTGCCTGAATGATGTTCCTTCAGTCCTGGTGTCTCTAACCAATGTGTCTCTTTCCTTTTTCTTCCTCTCATATTATTGAGATGGTTTACAGTGCTACTTGTTAGTTGGAAGATAAGAGATGGTGGGGATAGATAAGTCTTATGCTAACTTGTACAGACTGGTTTTTGATTAGTCTCCTCAAACCCATCATTTTACTTTTGTTTATATATTTTATATTAAAGCCATCATTTTTGTAATTTTAAAAACGAAGAATATATTTTAACATTTAAAATTCTAAAAAAGATGAACAATTCCCTTTAAATTCTATATATAATGCTATAGTAATTACTGAATTCATACTGATATTTCTAATATCATTAGTAGTAGTGGAAAAGGCCACATATGTTCTAACAATAGCAAAATAATTAATATGTCACATGTTGCTTATTTAAAAATTGAATTCCTCATGTTTTATTGTCTTATATAATGTCTTCAAAACATATTACCAATTAAGTTATGCCCTAATATATTGCATTTAAATTGCTTCATATCAAACTCTACTTTCCTGATTTTATATTTATACTCAATTTTATTGATAATATATAGTTTCTGGGTGGCTCCACACTATATATTTAACATTCTGGGTTATAAGATTGTCCTCTATATAACTTATGAATCAATTTCATCATCTATTTATGCCTAGATTTATAACCTAACAGATGTTTGGGTAGTTAGATACTCAGATGAATACTGTATCCTGTGGCTTATAATGCTTCCAGGTGATCAATTATGATTGAGATTAAATGACTTTGAATTTAGGAGAAAATTTAATAGAAGTATTAAAAGTGGCAAAATGATAATCATCTTTTTCACATTATGTTGAAGATTACTAAAGAAGTTTATGTGTATAGATGTGAAGCTAAAGTAAATAAAACTGATTTGTATAATTTTTTTATTTTTATGACCTAAAGTCTTAAGAGTTTAAATGATTGAATGCCTATTGTGTATCTGACAATATGGTCACTACTCTACTTATATTTTTATTAATAATAATATTAATAATATAATAACAGCAAACAACTTCAACTATTGAGCAACCACATTTAAAAAAAATTAATTATATTTGAAATGTAGGAACATTTAAATCTATGCTAATTTTGTTGTGTGTGTTTATTTTTAGCCATCAATATAAAGTTCTGTGAGGTAGAAGTATAGATTTTAAAAACTTATTCAGTGTTACAGAGCAAATCAATTTGAAAACCACTATTAGCACATTATATCCTAAAAATGATTAGTTAAGTAGGTATTTCTGTGGCTTGGTACATTGATGACAATATCCCAAAGACAACTTTGAGTCCACATGGGAGAAAATAATATAATGGAGTAATTTGTGCAAGGAGATTTATACAAGAAAGAAAAAGAACAAAAATGTCAACATTAGAATAAACATGTTTTGGGGAACCATTTAATAGAATCTATTTTCCTAGACTGTGTTTAATTTATTGTTTCTGAGGGGTGGTATGAGAACTATATCTGAACAACTATACACTATGGAGACTATAGACAAGCTGGAATGCCAGATTGCGAATAAAGTAATATTAAATTTTAAATGTTTTGTCTTACAACTAAATGTTACAATTAATTTATGAAATCTATTACATTTTATAATCAAGACCTAGAGAATAATTTATAGTCTATCAAGGAAGACATGAAGGCCTAATACAAAATTTGCTTTAAAATACAAATCTGGAATATTAGCAAGATGGCAGAATACAAAACCCCAAACCCTACATCCTTCCATGGAAACGTCAGTTCACTAACAATACACAGATCAATTATTTTGGTCAGAAATTCAGAAACCAGTTAAGAGGATCCTAAACCTAAGGCAAGTTCAAAATCTGTTTTATTGAAACTGGTGGGACAATTCATGGCACCTTCTTAGATAGTCTCTCACCATAATCTCTCCCCATGATCAGGAGGAAACTTTCACCTCCCTGGGGTGAGTAAAGGAAGACTAGACCATATGTCATGTGTTCTGACATTTCCAGGGGCTGCCCAAGAGACTGGTTTTTGTCTAGCTAACTGGACACTGACAGGACTGAATATACTCTAAATGCTTGGAAGCCACTGAGAACAAAAAGAGCTTGGATGTTGTACTGTTGCTTCAGGGCACTCATGGTACAGTAGAGAGAAACCAAAGGGAGCAGCAGATTAAAAGCCTCTGCGGGGGGTGGAGGGGAGAGAGGGCCAATTCATCTATAATTAACATGCTTATAAGTCCAGAGAAGACTCACCACAGAAAAAGCCTGAGAGGCTCCCAGAATCTTTAGGCTAATTGGTGGAGGTCTTTTCCTGTACCAGGCCAGTAACAACTTTTTCAAATACACAGATACCAAAACAAAGGAACATTTAAGAAACATGAAACTGTGGGCAAATCAATGGTACAGTGTAAATCCCCAGAAACCAGTTCTAAAGAAACAGGGGTCTCTTAATTAAAAACAAAGAATTTAAAATTATCATCATAGAGATGCTCAAGAGAAATAATGCATGAATAAAATGAGAATTTCAAGAAATAGATAGAATCACTAAGCTTCTGCAACTAGTAGGGAGATTGAATCTATAATCCAAAGCATTCGAACAAATAAAAACCCAAGGCCTGATGGCTTCACTGGTGAATTCAACCAAACATTTAAGGATGAGTTAACACCTATCTTTTTCAAACCCTTCTAAATATAGAAGAAGGAATATTTTCATATTCATGTGTAAGGACAGAATATCCTGATATCAGAATCAGGAAAGGCACTGCAAGAAAGAAAACTACTGGTCAATACCCCTGATGAACACAGATGCGAAATCATCAACAAAATACTAGCAAAATAAATTTAATAACATATTACAAGGATCATAGAGGACCAAGAGGGATTGATACCTAGGATGTAAGGATGATACATTATACCAAAAATCAATCAATATGATACACTACACTGCATTAGCAAGACAAAGAATACATAACACAGGTTCTCATAGATGCAGAGAAAGCATTTGACAAAATCTAACACCCTTTTATTATAAAAACACTCAACAAACTAGAATGAAGGAAATTATCATAATATAATAAAGGCCATATATGACTAGCCTGCAAAACTGAAAGCTATTCCTTGAACACCAAGAATTAGGCAAGGCTGCCTACTTTCACACTTTCATTAAACATAGTATCAGAAGTCCTAGAGAAAGCACTGAAGGCAAGAAATGAAACAAAAGGCATCCAAATCAGAAAGGAAGAAGTAAAATGATCTCTGTTGGTAGATGACATGAACTAATATCTAGAAAACTCCATAGTACACAAAAACTGTTAGAACTGATAGACATATTTAGCAAAATTGCAGGATATAAAATAAACATATTTCTAAACTAACATTGATGCATTAAATTAATTCCATTTACAACAGCATCAAACACAATAAAATAGTTAAAAATCAGCTTTATCTTATAGACTGAAAACTACAAAACATTGTTGAAAGAAATTAAAGAATGAGTAAATGAAATAATATACCTCGTGTTCATGGATTGAACACTTAATATAGTTAAAGGGTCAATACTCCCCAAAGCCATCTACAGATTCATTACAATTTCTATCAAAATTTCAATGGAGTTTTTCCACAGAAATAGAGAGTTTTTTCTAAAATTTGTATAGTACTAAAAATACCCCAAATAGCTATAGTTGTCATATGTTATATTAGTTTCAGGTGTACAACATAGTGATTAGACATCTACATACCTTACACGGTGACTATCCTACCATGTCTAGCACCCATCTGGCACCATGCATAGTTATTACATTATTGACTACACTCTTATTCTGCACTTCACATACCATGACTATGTTTGTAACTGGCAATTTGTACTTCTTAATCCCACTTCCTGATTTTAAAACCTGTTGCAAAACCATAGTACCATAGTAATTAAAACAGTATAACACTAGCAAAATGACAGACATATAAACCAAAATAGAGAGCCCAGAAATAAACATATGCATACATGGTAAACTGATTTTTGTCAAGGTTTCCAAGAGTACACAATTGGGAAAAGATAGTTTCTTCAACAAACAGTTTTAGGATAACTGGATATCTGTATGCAATAGAATGAAATCAGGGCCTCATCATTCATGATGCACAATTATCAAGTCAAACTAGATTAATACTTAAGCTATGAAATTGTCAAATTCCTAGAGGAACACATAGATAAAAGTCTTCATGACTTATATTGGTTTCTTTGGTATGACACCAAAAGTAGAGGTAACAAAAGCAAAAATAGACACGTGAAAAGATATCCAGCAAATAAACAAACAAAACTCCTGTCCATGTACAGCAAAGGAAAAAATAATAAAATACAAAGATAAACTATGGAGTGAGAGAAAATACTTTTAAGCCATGTTTGTAATGAGGTTACTATTCAAGATGTAAGGAATTCATACAGCTTATTAGCAATATAAACAACCCAATTAAAAATGGTCAAAGGCCTTAAATAGATATTTCCTGCCCCCCCCCCAAAAAAAAATAGATGGCTAACAGGTAAGTATATTAAAAGATGATCAATATTACTATTCATCATGAAAATTTCAATCAAAATCTGAATGAGGTTTTACCTTATATCTGTTAGGCCATTATTAAATAAATAAATACATACATAGAAGGTTAACAGGTGTTGGTGAGGATGTGGAGTAATCAGAACCATTGTACACTCTTAGGAGGAACGTAAAATGAAACAGCCACTATGGAAAAGACTGTGAAGTTTCCTCAAAACATTAGAAGTGGAACTACTGCCTAATGTAGCAATCCCACTTTTGGATATTTATCTAAAAGACTCGATATCATGATCATGAAGAGATATTTGCACTCCCGTGCTCATTGCACCAATATTCACAATAGCTAAGAAGTATAAAAAATAGAAATGTACATTGACAGGTGACTGGAATAAATATTTTATTTATATATATATCGTCGGCAGCCGTCCGTCTCGAGAGACGATGGTGTAGCTTCTTAAGAGTCTTATCTGCACCGCCGAGAATGGCTGTGCAGTCCGACTCGGGAGTGACAGTGTCTCCTCCCGTGTTGAATCGACATCTTGCGATGACGCTGGAGTGTCCTCTCCAGTGAAGCTGAAGCTACAGAGCCTGGGCAGGGTGATATGGAGGGTCTGCTGTTGCCCATGCAGCAGACCCCCCCTCTCTTCGCAGCTGAAGGGTCCAAGGGAAAGACGGAGTCAATACAGCTTGGCTTCAGGTGCGCCGCAGGAGTTGCCGGTGTTGACTACAACGTCAAACCGCCTTAGGGACTCCGGCTCCGGATTTTCTGTCGGGGTTTACTCCCTTAACCTTTCCCCTGAAGAGGTATGCCGCAAGGCAGCGGAGGTTTTTTGGAGTCAGAGTTTTCCTTCTCTGATGTGCCCTGACTGGAAGATCGAACCAGCGACACTTAGCTCGCAGGCCGACGCTCAGTCCACTGAGCCAAACCAGCCAGGGGGAAAAAGATATGAATATATTACAAATAAAAGGATGGGAAAAATAAGCAAACACTAAAAGCTGGTATAGTTGTATTAATTTTTGACAGTATAACTTAAGGCAAAAATCACTACAGATAAAGAGAGGGCACTTCAAAATAGTAAAAGATGCAATTCATGAGAAAGATAGTTCTAAAAGTTAATGCACCTAATAATATAGCCTCAAAGTACATTGAAACAACAGCAACAGATGAACAGGCACTTCAAAAAGGAGGGTGGATATTCAGCACCATTAAATATTAGGAAATAAAAATTTATAGAGATACCACTACACACCCATCAGAAGGGCTAAAAATAAATGATAGGTGTTGAGAATATGGTACAACTAAAACTCATAATTACTGGAAGGAGTGAACGAACAGACAATATCTACCAAAGCTAAACATGCCTATCTTAGAACCTATCAAATCCCACTAATTAATATATGCCCAAGAGAAATGAGTTCATAAGCACACCAAAAGTCATGTTTATAAGGATGCTTATAGCAAATTTTCCACAACAGCTCCCAAACTGAACATAATTCACTGCTGTCAATAGAATGGATAAATTGAACTATACTTTTACAATGCAATTTTAAATAGCAGTCAAAAGAATGAACTGCTCTGTGTAAGAATGTGAATAGACATAATATAAACCAAAGAAGCCAGACACAAAGGAGTATATATATATACTGTGTGATTGCATTTACATGCTTTTCAGGAACAGGCTATCACCCTTAGGATAGTGGTAATGGAAAGAGGGGTGGCATATTGACTCAGAAGGACATGAGGAAGCCCAAGGAGCTGGAAATGTTCTATACCTTGATTTGGATTATGTGGGTACACATACGTAAAAATGCAGTGGACTGTATATGTAAGATTTACGTACTTTATGAATGTTATACCTTAATAAAATAACATGGAGCAAAAATGGATAGAACCTCTTACAAGGAGAAATACACAAATCCACATTATAACAAGGTATTTTAACTCAGTAAACTGATAGAACAAGTAATCAGTAAGGATAGAGAGTAGATCATTTGAATGACATGATCAGCGAACTTGACCTAAATGGACACACGTGGATCACTGCCCCTAACAACTAAAGAACATGTGTTCTCTTCAATTCTCATTGCACATTTACAAATCTGGTTGTGTGTTGGTCCATAGAGTAAGTCTCAACAAATTTCAAAGGATTAAAATCATTTAGAGCATGTTTGTAAGGCAATTAAGGTAAAGGTCAGTTAAAAGTGATAATTAGAACATTGTGTATGTTTGGAAATTAAGAAATACATTTAAAATTACCCACAGGTCAAAGAAGAAATCACATAGATGGGAATTAGAAAAATGTTTTTAAAGGAGTGATGATAAAAATATACGCGTGGAAATGTGAGATATAGCTAATGCCAAGCTTAGAGGGAAATTTATACCCTTAAATGCATATATTAGAAAAGAAAAAAGGTGAACATCAGTGAGCTGAATAATATCACAAGAAGATAGAAAGTGAATTTAATTACTTTAATCTTTATCACTTCTGTACCTTTTCAATGCACATGTCTTAGTGTATTATAATAACCAGTTTACTTGCCCTTGCTGGAAACAGTCATCTGTGAGTTCTTTGGCTTCTGGGATCATGTTTATTTCTTTATAGTCCTAGTGCCTATTAAAGTACCTTGCACATGGTTGATACCTGTTTGCACTGAATTCAGTTTAGTGCCTTAAGGTTGTTAGAAACTCAGGGTCTCAAACTCCAGTGTTTACAAAAGCCAGGCAGGTGATATGAGTGAGGCCAACCTCCGTCCAGGGAACATGGCAAACTGGAGAAGGCACATCTCTCTCTAAAGGGACGACTGTGTGGCTGCTTGTTCCCAGTTGATTTTTGTTATGGGACAATGCTTGCCTGGTATGTCTAGATCCCCCCATTTGTTTATAAGAAGGCAGAAATTCGTATTTTGATATGAAATCTCCCTTTTTAAACTGTTGGAAACTAATTAATTTTTAAAAATACAGTGAGTGCCAAACCAAACTACATGGTCCTATGGCTGCCAGTTCACAACCTCTGTTTTATTTCACACCTTTAAGAGGTGGGAATGTGTTTCATGTCTAAACATCCCAGCCAGCAGACTCTTGAGCAGCCTCTTCCATGAAGCATATTTCTGCCTGAAGAAAAGGGTCGTGACTGCTTCCTAATTGGATTTCTGGGTCATATCTGTAAGAGGTTTGCAGGGTTTTTAAAAGCCTTCTTTGTAGTTGGCTGTTTACCCCAGCTGAATTAGACATGTGTTCCCAAAGATTTTCCCCCCTCCTTTTGTTTTAATATTCTTAATGATGCATTCTGACTTTTTCACTCTGTTTTCTACACATTTGTCACCACTTCTGCTTTTGGATCTTCATGCTGGAAAATCTGAGGCTTACATGGAAGATTGATTTTTAATGCCCCTTGTGTTGTTTTTCAGCTGTAACATTTGCATGCAATTATGACATTTTAAAAATAGGAGACTACAGGGTTTGAAAAAAACAAAGAATCTTCTGGGCGGATGAGCAAATGGAAAGGCCAGGCTTTAATTTTGTTAACATCCCAATTACATCGTGGTAACCCTTGTGACGATTTCTGTCCCTTGTAATGCAACACCTGGTTTTTGTTCCAGGGACAGGAACCAAGCCTGGCTGACTCAACTCAACCCTTGCTTAATCATGAAAACGTTGGTTGGAAAACTCATGTTTTCCATGGGCCAGCAGAGGTCACTATTTCAAAGTTGTTAGAGGAGAATTAGTCTCCAGTCCACACCTCTTTTGTTTGGGGGCGGTTTTATTCATAGCACTGGTGGGAGACTTTTTTTTTTGATTCGTACTTTTGGTATCTTCAGATGTTCTTTAAAAATTTATTGTTTTTATATAGTACGTTTACAAGTACTGATGGCTTGAGTGGGCTTCTGCAGATCGTTGCTTATGGGAGTGATAACAGCGACCATTTATTGGGCACCTACTGGGTGCTAGACTTTGTGCTCCACACTCTACACACACTATTTTTAATAGCCACTTATCTTCCAGGGTTGTGGTGAGGATTACCTAAGTTTTCCAGAAGAGGAAACTGAGGGAGGAAAAGTGGGATGATTTGCCCAAGGACACAGCTAGTGGAGATGGGATTCAGGTGCAGGGGAGATGTAGCTTCAAAGCCAGGCTCTTAATTTTCTTGGGAGCTCTGCTTTTTTTCCTCCCAAAGAAATAATAGTTTAGCAGCATGAAACAATAGTCACCAAGAATGTATAAGAGGAATATATATTTTTAAAGCAAAATCTTAGAAATAGCTTGCTGTTTTTCCTTTGCAAATTTCAGCCTGTTATTTTTTCTTTTTTAAAAATTTTACTGTTGTTCTATTACAGTTGTCCCAATTCCCCCCACACCCCCTCGCTCTCCCACTGTCAGTCTCCACCCTGCTGTTATACCTGTTCCTTGACAAGTCCCTTCCCCCTTTTCCCCCCATTATCCCCTTTTCCCCACCCCTCTGGTCACTGTCAGTCTGTTCTTTATTTCCATGCCTCTGGTTCTATTTTGCTTGTTTGTTTGTTTGGTTCATTAGGTTCCACTTATAGGTGAGATCATATCGTATTTCTCTTTTGCCGCCTGGCTTATTTTACTAAGCATAAAACTCTCCAGTTCCATCCACACTGTTGCAAAAGGTAGGAGTTTCTTCTTTCTTTTTGCTGTTTAGTATTCCATTGTGTAAATGGACCACAGTTTTTGATCCACTCATCTACAGATGGGCACTTAGGCTGTTTCCAGTTCTTGGCTATTATAAATAGCACTGCTATGAACATGGGGGTGCATAGGTTCTTTTGAATTGGTGTTTCAGGATTCTTCCAGTATAATCCCAGCAGTGGGATCACTGGATCAAAAGGCAGTTCCATTTTTAGTTTTCTGAGGAAATTCCATACTGTTTTCCATAGGGGCTGCACCAGTCTGCATTCCCACCCGCAGTGCACTAGGGCTCCCTTTTCTTCACATCCTTGCCACCACTTGTTGTTTGTTGATTTGTTGATGATGGCCATTCTGACTGGTGTGCGGTGGTATCTCATTGTGATTTTTATTTGCATTTCTCTGATGGCTAATGATGTTGAGCATCCTTTCATATGTCTATGGGCCATCAGTATGTCCTCCTTGAAGAAGTGTCTGTTCAGGTCCTTTGCCCATTTTTTAATAGGATTGTTTGTGTTCCCTGTGTTGAGTCATATGAGTTCTTTATATATTTTGGAGATCAAACCCTTGTCCGAGGTATCATTGCCAAATATGTTTTTCCATACTCTTGGTTCCCTTTTCATTTTGCTGATGTTTTCTTTAGCAATGTAGAAGCTTTTTAACTTGATGTAGCCGCCATTTGCTTATTCTTTCCTTTATATCCCTTGCCCTAAGGACACATATTGGTGAAACTATTGCTGTGTGGGATATCTGAAATTTTACTGCCTATGTTTTCCTCTAGGACTTTTATGGTGTCACAACTTACATTTTAGTCTTTTATTTATCTTGAGTTTATTCTGGTGTATGGTGTAAGTTGGTGGTCTAGTTTCATTTTTTTGCATTTACCATTCCAGATCTCCCAACACCATTTCTTGAATAGGCTATTTTTACTCCATTTTATGTTCTTGCCCCCTTTGTCAAATATTAATTGACCATAGAGACTTGGGTTTATTTCTGGACTTTTAGTTCTGTTCCATTGACCTATATGTCTGTTCTTATGTAAGTACCAGACTGTTTTGATTACGGTGGCCTTGTAGTATAGTCTGATACCAGGTATTGTGATCCTTCCTGCTCTGTTTTTCTTTCTCAAAGTTGCTGAGGCTATTTGAGGTTGTTTATGGGTCTATATAAATTTTTGAAATATTTGTTCTGTATCTGTGAAATATGTCATTGGTATTTTAATTGGGATTGCATTGAATCTATAGATTGCTTTGGGTAGTATGGACATTTTAATGATGTTAATTCTTCCAATCCATGAACATGGTATGTGCTACCATTTATTTGTGTCTTCTGTAATTTCTTTCTTCAGTGTTCTGTAGTTTTTTGAGTACAGGTCTTTTACCTCTTTGGTTAAGTTTATTTCCAGGTACTTTATTTTTCTTGTTGCTATAGTAAATGGGATTTTTCCCCCTTGTTTCTATTTCTGATATTTCATTGTCAGCCTGTTATTTTCTTGAAGAAGCTAGACTTCTTAGTCTTTTTTGAAAAATGATGTTCTGTCAGGCTTTGCTCCTTCTCCACATGAAAACAAATATTAGTCATATATTGTCTCTAAAAATATCTCAAGCTGAAGACCTATTTAGGAGTAAAGTTTACTACAAAGATTTCTTTTTTTTATTTTACAAGTTTAATAGAAAAAACTCCTAACTTTGAAAGAAATAGATTGTGAATGAAAAGATAAATCTGTTTTAGTGGGCTTTTATTTATTCATGTTTTAAAACATGAATAAATCACCAGAATTTTCCATAAAAGCTGGAGAGTTCTGAGACGACAGCTGTGCTCATTTTATACCTCTTCAGGGGAAAGGCTAAGGGAGTAAACCCCGACAGAAAATCCGGAGCCGGAGTCCCTAAGGCGGTTTGACGTTGTAGTCAACACCGGCAACTTCTGCGGCGCACCTGAACCCAAGCTGTATCGACTCCGTCTTTCCCTTGGACCCTTCAGCTGCGAAGAGAGGGGGGGTCTGCTGCATGGGCAACAGCAGACCCTCCATATTACCCTGCCCAGGCTCTGTAGCTTCAGCGTCATCACAAGATGTCGATTCAACACGGGAGGAGACAGATACCATGTCACTCCCGAGTCGGACTGCACAGCCATTCTCGGCGGTGCAGATAGACTCTTAAGAAGCTACACCATCGTCTCTCGAGACGGACGGCTGCCGACGATATATATATATATATATATATATATATATATAAGCATTTTATGCAGCCATAGAAAAGAAGTAAATTCTGTCATATGCTATAACATGGATGAATCTTGAGAACATTCTGCTATGTGAAATAAGTCAGTGTTAGAAGGAAAAAGTACTGCATGATTTCACTTATATGAGTTGTCTAAAGTAGTCAAATTAATTGAAGCAGAAAATAGAATGTTGGTCACCAGTAGCTGGTGAGAGGAGAAATGGAAGTTGCTATTCAATGAGTATAAAGCACATAAAAATTAAAAGTTATAGGAATCTGCTATATAATATTGTGCTTATAGTTAACAAAACTGCACTATACACTTAAAATTATATTAAAAGGGTAGGTATCACATTATGTGCATTTTATCACAATGTTTATCTGACATGGAGTGGTGGGCATATTGAAGAAGAGAGTCAGAATGGTTAGTAGGACATTTGAGAAATATAGTAATAAATCAAAAGGCCTGATTTTGGATAGTAAGAGATTTTAAAATTTTCTTAGTACTGAGAGATAAAATAATCACCATTCTACTTTAAACACATAATAAATGGAGACAAAATTAAGAAGATGCAGAATATTTTCAGATGAAAAGACATTGAGACAAATGTGAGAGAACTATTGTAGTCTTTAAATCTGCCTTGTCATCTACTGTCTACTGGAATTTGATAATTTTGCATCATGTGGCATTTTAATGATGGGTAACTTTTACCAAAAATATGCCTTTTTAGATATACATTTTAAGAAATTCTACTATAAAATACTGGGGCATTTTGAAAGTGCTAATTTATCTGATGTATTAACACCCTTTTATTTAAAAGTAGAATATAATAATTATCCTTTTGTTCTATGTTTAATTCTTTAACCCTCTCTCCCTTCTTTGACCAAAAAGACATGCACAAAGAAATAAAAAAATAAACAATAATACCAAAGGGTTATATAGTTTTTTAAAGTCTGCCTGGAGGGAAAAAAAGCTGAAAAGTCTGAACAGACATTTAATCAAAGAAAATATCTAAGATTTAATAGAGAAAAGGGACACAAATAGTAGTTGAATATAATTTTCCTTAGGGAAATGCTAATTAAAACATTAAGAAATTGCCACTACACATATATTAAAACAGCTCTAAAGCCCTACACACTATACATGCTGAATGTTAGGGTATGCAGTAATAAGAACTCTCATTTATTGTGGGTAGGCTTTCAAAATGGTATAGTTACTTTGAAAAAGAAGTTGGACAAGTTTTTTATCAAATTAAGCATAGACATACCATATGATTCAGCATTTATGCTCCTAAGTATTTATCTGAATAATTTGAATATATATGACCACACATAAATTTTTACATAAATATTTATAGCAGCTTTATTTATACTCAACAATACTATAAGGACCCAAGATGTTCTTCAATAGGTGAAAAGATTAAAAACAAACAAAACTATAGTACATTATACAATGGACTATATATTCAGTGATTGAAATAAATGAGCTATTAATCCACAGAACAACATTGATGATTCTAAAACTTCATTTTTCTAAGTTAAAGAAGTCACACCTAAAAAGCTACTTACAGTTTATTTGGCATTTAAGATAAGGCAAAAGAATTGGGATAGAAAACAAATCAGTTGTTGATAGTCTTGGGAAAGTAGTGTTTGACTGGGAAAGAGTATGAAAACCTTTAGAGCAGTGGAATTATCCTATATAGTATTACAATGGTGGGTAAATGATGTTGTGCATTTACCAAAACCCATACAAATTTACAACACAAATAGTGAACTTTGATATATAAAAAACAAAACAAAACCCAGAATGTTAGAGAATCTCAGAATGGACTGCAGAATGACAAAAGTATTTAACTGTATTAAAATGCACACCATATGTTCAGTGGAAAGTTTCTGTTGAAACCGCGCTGATTTGAGAACCTTTGGGGGATAAAGATGTTGAGAGGAAATTACAACTAAAGACAAAATAAATACACATAGATATTGTGCTCTAGTTGGTAAAGTTGTTTCTCATAGAGATATAAATTAGAAGTTATGAAATTGCTGTGCCTATATAATGATATGGAACAAACAAATAAATAGAAGGTAATGGAAGTCAGCTGTCTCGTTGTAAAAAGAGGTTACAGGTAAGGGAAGAGGAGAGGCTAGTATGAGCCGTGCAGTACTGGGTTAGAGTTGGAGGCATTGAGGTGAACTCCAGCAGAAGATCTGCCCACCTGCGCCCAGCCCAGATACTGACTTACACAACTGTAAGCAAGTAAAATGATTTCTGTTTAAGCCAAGAAAAAAGAAAAAATAATAGAGTTCAATATATATGTATACGTGTATGATATATATGTATACAGCTAAATAAATACATCAATAATTATAGATATGTCCACATGCATTGGTTAGTAGGTCTGCAAACAGTGACACCAGTAGCAATGAACATATCCAACCACTAGAAGTTACATTCTAATAGCATTCTCCTATGAAAGAACCACAACTTCTAGAAGAAATTGGGCATTCCAAGGCTGAACAACAAATATGCAAAACAAACTCGGAGTGTCTTTTTTTGTCCCTCAAAATAAGGGAATTCTCAAAGGTGAATGGCTAAAAGAATGTCAAAGGATGTGGAAGCCAGTTCATGGAGTTTCCTGTGGCTAAAACTGGAGCAATTTGAGCACCAAATAAATAACATTATACTGGACTATAATTATAAATTGAATGAACATTATAAAGTAAATATCCAAAATATAATGTGAATATCATGCTTATATTGATATAAATAAGTGATTGAATAATTTAATAGAAAAAGACAAATCTGCTGTGTAGAAATACCAAAAATATATGTAGCTACTTTCCCCCAAAATATCTTTAAACTAGGATAATTTTTAAGGGATGTCCTGAATTGAATAAAGTGGACAGGCCAATTGTATCTCCTCATCCATAAGTCAATGGATATAGGCTGACCCTGTTTATTGGGCAGAACCTTAAGAGAGGGAGTTCCTTATAATAGACAATAAGTTCCAGAAAGAGATACAGCTACAAGCCATAAAAGCCAACATTTCTAGATATGGAAAACAAATTTCTTGGTAATTAAGGTGGAACCTACTTTGGCAGCACACCAGAGTGTCACCCAAATGTTGTTTTCTTCTTTACAGCTATGTGTCTCTTCTGAATTAGAACTGGAGGTGGATTGGTGGGTTTGTCAGAGATTTTTTTAGCCCTTATTCTATTCTTTTCTAGTCAATCATTTATATATGTTTGAATATATGTATGTAAGTAGATAGATAGATACGTAGGTATATAGTTAATGTACACTATAAAGAATGATATTATATATGTACTTTATTTTTTAGTAAAGTAATACTGCTATAATTTCATTTTGTCAGGTTGGGTTCAAAGTTGGAAATTGAAGTAAGGTGTATTTTAAGGGAATTTTAGTCACTTACAAGGAAGTTCAATGATTTTACACCATTTTACTTTAAAGCTCCACCTGTGGCTTCTGGTGAGTGAATTTTTTACATCTGTTTCTAGACTTTAATATGCTCCTTACAAGCTCTCCTGTCCCCTTCTTATTACTTTTTTTTTTTTTTTTTTTTTTGCCTGTGTCTGCTTTAAGTGATGTTTTGAATTGTTAATGGCAAAGAGAAAGTAAATATTTGGGAATCTATTCACCCTCCCCTTATAATTCATTTCTATAACAAATGTGCTTTCTATTGCTTGACAAAATATGTGTGTTACACATTTCTTGTGTATTGGAATGATTTCCTTTTTGAGATAATTTTGCATGGCCTGTAAGAAAACCTAATGCCAGGTATCTTCATGAAGTCAATCATAATTCCTGCTGTCCTGAGCATCTGAGGTTTATATAACTTGGTTCAGGAAGCTGGAAATTTCCTTTCAAGTTGACTCTTCACATTCTTGTATTCAACTACAGATTGTGTGATGAAAATCATCTGTGTATAAATCCTTATAAATCCCCTCAATATTTATATTCTTTATCTGTTTCAGGGATATTTTAGGTAGAAATAATCTTGAAGTGAGGCAGTGTTTAAAGTGCAATGTTTTAAACACATAGTATTTCCAAATGAACAAGTTTCAAAATTACATTTTACCGTTTATATACCAAAATGTCAATTTTCCTGTATTTAAAATGGCAGACATTAATTGGTACTCATGTGTATTTTGAAGCAACATCCCTGCATTGATATCATGTAAAAAATTTAAATACATGCATACAATTACACATGACATGTATTTTGTAAAAGCAAATTTAATTTAATTCACATTAATAAGGTTTCAATTTTGAGGCTGTAGTTCTGGTTTTGTCTGCAATTTGATGAATATACAAACTTGAATTTACAGTAAGCTGCCAAGATTATCAAAAACTCAAACAAATACTTCAAGAAACCTCAAGGACTTACTATTTGAAAGAAAAAAATATTTGGAACTGTACCTTTAAGTAAAATAAAAGAGAAAGAAAATAATCCTATATAATTGTCTATCAGATTAAACTTATTTTTTAAATGAAAAAATGATCTTGTAAAATCAAATTACATTAAACTTTGTCCTTTAGGATTTGTAAATATTATACTGTAGAATTTATTAAAAATATTTGGTTAAAGTTTATATTTTAAACAATATGTTCTTTCCCCAAAGCAATTTATATATATCTCCTTTTGGTATCCCCTTAAAATTCATACAAGCTAAAGTGATATATGATTATCTCAGTTTTATTCTAGAATATAAAATTTCTTCCTCACTTAAAAGGGAATTTAAACAACAAAACAAGAAAGATACAGCAATTACATAAATATACATTAATCTATTTATTAATATGATTATATGATAATTGATACAAAGTTTAACTTATGATACTACCTACATTTTTAACAAAAGGTGCAAAGCTTTATAGAAACATGCTTCACAACTATTAATTTAAATATCTATTATTTAAACATTTTTTAAAATGTGATATATTTTATAAGATTAAATATTTTTAAAAGAAACAAAGTAAATAACATTAGAACATGAGCAGTATAGCAGTCTATTCTATTCCCCATTAATTGAAATAATTATGACATCCATCCAAAGGCATTGCACTTAAAATTAATCCACCACAGTTCTGACAGTAGCTTAGAAGCATTCAATATTTCTCAGAATGCATGTAGATTTTATTTGTATATCTTGATATTATATGATATCTCTTAAAGATATCTTTATTCTGCATATGATTTTTCTGATATCCTTTACATCTTTGAAAGGAGTTTAACTTCTTACCATGTATGAATTATGCAACTGGGATATTAAAAAGTACGGTCTTGGTCATATCACCAAGAAATATTAAAGTTTTTTAATTATAAAAATAAAGACATTCAAAATGAGCATTCAAGTACCAAACCTACTTGTCTGCTCCCCCTTTATGTATCTTAGGAGATGAATCGATGGTAATTAATGTCTGTATTATAATATATACCATTAAATGAACTTGGAAATATTACATTAAATCCTTATGTTTTAGCTCTTATCTTCAAGTTACTTCTAAAGTTAGGTTAGATAAGGATACACTAAAGATCTCAATTTCTTGGAGAAGGTGAAAAATTAAATTTAAATTAATATTATATAATATTATATATTTTTTTTCTTTTTTTTTCCATCCTCAATTGAGATTTCTTTTCATGGCTTTTAGAAGGAGGAAAAGGAAGAGGGAGAAAGAGAAAAACATCAATGTGAGAGAGAAACATTAAGGTGAGAGAGAAACATCAATTGACTGCCTCTCATATGTGGCCCAACTGGAGATTGAACCCACAACCTAGGTATGTGTCCTGACCAGAAATTTAACCCTCAACCTTTTAGTGCACTGGACAATCCTCCAACCAACTAATCCACACCAGCCAGGGTGATTTATTCATATTTTTAAAGTAAGGTTGTTCAACAGAAGAATGCCTTCTGGAAAATCAGATACTAACTTCCATCTTTTCAATATACGTAGTTATCTAGGAAGTAACACTACATATCACTTATTTACTGACTACTATATATATTAATTTCAACATGACATTTTAACAAGAATTTAAGGGGAAAGTTATGTCAATATTGAAGAAAAAGAAACATCCTTTTAAAAGCGAAACAATAGTTTTATTTTTTAGAAAAACTACACATTTTCTAGTAATCTCATTCCAATTTTTTGGAAAATATTATTTTTCTCATAAACAGATAAAATATTACCAATAGAGTTAACTATATTATAGAAAATTATAATGGAACATGTAAAGTGAAATTAGTAATATTATAAGGAAATGGGCCTTGGTTAGTTTAGGTGGTGTGGAATTTTCAGTGTCTTCAAAATACTGACAAAAGCAAGCATTTTTGTCTGACCTTCACTCATGCAGCACAATTAATTGCATTTCTGAATGATGGATTATTATATTATCTTTATTTATCTAAACATAAATATAACTTGTAATTCATTTGATTTTGAAAATACTTTTGATACTAGTATACTGAAAGTTTTGTGTCATGCTGGTCATACTGATACTTTATTATCAGTCTCAGGGACCTCAATGGACAAGCTTGAAGATTTTGAAAACCTTATAGGATAAGATCATTTGTATGAACATATTCATGACAGTCTTCTTGCTTTTTTACATTATAACACTATTATAGTGTGTGTGTTCATGTCAGAGAGAGACAGAGAGACAGAGAGAAGTAGGGAAAGGGAAAGAAACAGAGAGACTTTATAGGGAAAAGAAGAAAAAATTGACTTTCAATTATTTTTTCTTCCTTATTGAATTTATTGGGTGACACGGGTTAACAAAATTATACAGACTTCAGGTGCACAACTCCACAACACATGATCTGTACACTGTATTGTGTGTTCACCACCCCAAGTCAAGGCTCCTTCCATCACCACCTATCCCTCCTCAACCCTGCTCCACCTCCCTGTCCCTTCCATAGCAATCTCCACACTGTTCTCCATGTCCATGAGCTTTTTCTTTGTTGCTCAATCCTTCCACTACACACACCCAGACCACCAACACCCCTCCTCCTGACAGTTGTCAGCGGTTCTCTATCTATCTATCTGTCTTACTCTTAATTTAAACAATCTTTTGGTAAGTGCTTGCCTGGAAAATGCCATAATATTTACCTACTTCTACTGCTCTAGTTATAGATTCAGTGATGTGATATCTGTTAGGAATTAGACTATATATATATATATATATTAAAATTTATAAATAATAAATAATTGATGGGATGGATAATAGTGCATTGAAAGCATAATTGATAAGAAATGAATCTTTTTCCTACCTAGAGAGAAAAAAATTGATAGAATTCAATTAAGAAAATATCAGCTAAAATAGCCAAACACAACACTTTTCCCAATAACTCACTATAGGACCTAGCCAGTAAAGTATTGTTATAATACGTAAAGTAACAACTTAGTTTCAGAAAATATTCTGAAGAAAAAAGTGGATAATAGAAAGTCTAAGGTTTCACACTAGAGTAGGGATTGCAGGCTTTAACACTTTCAACATTCTTTGAACTTAACATTTTCCAAATGCTAGGCAGCCAATATACTGAAATATTCATTAATTTTTAAAAAGAGAAGTAGAAATGCAATCACATATATTTATAAATACATATACTCTCCATGTTTTTATATTGTTTTACCAAAGAATAATTTCAAACTGACTTAGTAGAGAGAGAAAGTGTGAAGTTAGTTTCTTATAGTCAATGGGATTTTATATAGTTTAATGGCATGAAATGAAGTTTCAGGATATATATACACATATATGCATATATATATACTTACATATATATATACTTACACACATATATATATATATATATATATATAATGACTCAAATTGATTCTGAAATTCAATTTCCTTAAAATGCTTGGGTCTCAGTTGTCCAGCAATCTTCTGCTGTTTTTGGTAAAAAAAAAAAAAAGAAAGAAAGAAAAAGAAGTGTACTTTAGCTTTATACTCATCATATGTGTCTCAGCATTTTACACTTAAAGAAATAATAAAGGTGATTTCAAATATCATTAAACATGTAATATGCCATGCAGTGTGGGCTAAGTACTTTACATGCCTTATGTCATTTAATTCTCTCAACTATTATATGTGAAGAAGCTAAAGTGTTGAAGAGTTAAGGAATGTAATGAAAGTTTCACAGCTAACAAATGGTTTATTTGAAACCTGAGCAGTTTTCTCTGAACTTGAAGTGCATAGCTCTTACCCATTATGTAAATTAACAATTAATGAACTCTTAATATCTGTGCCAGCACAAGTATAAAATCATTTATTTGAGATTTTCAAATAAAGAAAACAAGACAATGTTCTAATTGATTTTGTGCTTTGTACATGTGGATTTGCATAAAAAAATAGCACATCCCTTTTTATCACAGATGCAATTCTAGAAGTTATATAGGTACAACATTTTAAAAGAGCGACTTTTAAGTATAATTTAAAAATTTGCTGTACATCTTTTGTCTTATAAATTATCAAATGGTATATATTTTATTTCCAAATATTTTATAATAACTTTGTTTAAAAGCTGGATAAAAAGTATATGATATCTTATCTCCTGACCATAAACATGAGAAGTATAGAGGAAAAGTACATTTCATGGTGTACGCAGTAAAAAAATCTTGGGATTTTAGCAAATAACAACAATAATTTGGTTTGGTTTGTTTTATGCAGAAAAGGAATATAATTGCTACTGTTGCAAAACTGTTTTAAATAGTAACAGATTCTTGAGACATAGAGTTTCTTGAAGAGTTACTTAAACATAATGTTTTTCCATGACAATAGCTCAAGGATAGAAAAGTTACATTATTCTCAATGATCATCTGTGAATAACTAATTTACTAAGAATGTGTCTTTCCTCTCTATTTACGGCAGCAGTTTTGCAGTTTCACTTTCTGGAATTTGTTACACTGCTCACCTGCAGTCCAAAAATATTAAATGATAAATTAGATATAAACAATACATGTTTTAAATTGCTCGCCATTCCCAATGATGTGGTGATATCTTGCACAGTCTGGTCTGTAGTGCACGGGTTGTGAATCCTCCTTTTGTGCAGTGCATTGATGCCGTATACACTGTTCACCTGATAGTCAGTCACTTAGCTGTCTCAGTTGCAGATCGACTGTCACAGTATGGCTGTGCTTGAGTTCAAGGTATCCTTATTTTACTTAATAATGGCCGCAGCACGCAAGAGTAATTTAAACATTATCAGGTATGTATGTATAAGTAAAAACATTGTATATTCATGGTCCCGTACAATCTGCAGTTTCAAGCATCCACTGAGACTCTTGAAACACATGCCCTCTTATATATAAGGGCAAGCGTAGTCATCTCTGGGAGAGAGAATTGGGGATTAGCTGGAGTAGCTGAAGATCCATCCAAGCAAATGGGAATGCTCACCTTATCGGTGAGAGTTTTAAGTAATGTTCCCTCCCCAACCCTCCCACCCCCAGAGATTCTACAAGGCAGAAACAGTAAGAACAGGATTAGTGTTGAAAGTCTCACAGTGATTAGATGTAATATGAAAGAGTGCTCTACCAAGGGACTGTTTGAAATATACACATTATTCTTCAGTTAATTGATTGTTAGAGCTGTGTTTTCTTCCTTGTTCTCCGCTTCTTTTCAACTTTATTTTTTCCTCTCCTTTCTCTTTTTTGCCTCTTGTTCACTCTGTTAGTATTGTCTTCAGACTGGCTTTTGTATGAAAAATTCATGTTGTTCATTTTACCTATATAAAAACTTCTGTATTGAGTTATTGATTAGTCAAGAGTATAAAGAAAAGGAAATTAAGTTAATGAAATGTCCAAGATAATGTTAGAATTGCCCCATCTCGGTAAAAGTTCATCATATTTTTTTTAACATAGTAGACATCCCTGAGTTCACCCCCTCTCCCCCTGCTGCCAAAGATAGATACTATACAGTGAGACAATGATGGCATCATCATTAAAAATTAGCCCTACATGTAGATGCATTTAAATATTATAAAAATAATAATGTAGAATGCTTTAATAAATTACTATGTATAATTAATATATAGTAGTGTTGAATTCTACAGAGTAGAAATATTAGTAAAGATGATTGCAGACTTTGGCCCATGTCCCATTTGTTCCTTTCTCTCCATGATAGATACTTTTGATTTCATTTATATAGCATACTTTTCACAATACAGCTCTTTTAAATAAATATAAGGTATAAACTATATTTCTAAAATTGAAAAAATAGGATCTTTAATTTTAATTATAATTTCAAAATAAAGTGTGTGCATACATCAGCAAGAGTAATTTTAGGAGAATAAAGTTACATAGTCTAAAATTTTTACTTGCATATAATACTAGGAAATTTTTAATTATGGTTTTTGCTTGAAAAATAACTGAATTTAGTAGTTAAGAATAAACCTGATTTTTCTATATCATATATATATATATATATATGGTATTTCTAGGAAAAAGTTAATATTTCTATAAATCAGGAAGCACATAGAAATCTTTCACTATTTGCTGATAAAGCGTGGCAGAATATGCTACCCCAGAATATGCCACTTTGTCATAAGTGTTATTTTGAGTTAGAACCCTTGAAAAACAGCATTTGAAGAAAACATTCTGTTCCTATTCTTCAAAGCAGGACATGAAATTCTCTTGTGAGAAATAGCCCTCTTGTACCAGAAGGACAAGAGGACAGTAAGTTGAGACCAAGGACATTTTTTACAAAAGTTCTATACAAACAGAATTTATTAAAAGAATTCTTATCTTATATACTCGTCAGCAGCCGTCCGTCTCGAGAGATGATGGTGTAGCTTCTTAAGAGTCTATCTGCACCGCCGAGAATGGCTGTGCAGTCCGACTCGGGAGTGACACGGTATCTGTCTCCTCCCGTGTTGAATCGACATCTTGCGATGACGCTGGAGTGTCCTCTCCAGTGAAGCTGAAGCTACAGAGCCTGGGCAGGGTGATATGGAGGGTCTGCTGTTGCCCATGCAGCAGACCCCCCCCTCTCTTCGCAGCTGAAGGGTCCAAGGGAAAGACGGAGTCAATACAGCTTGGCTTCAGGTGCGCCGCAGGAGTTGCCGGTGTTGACTACAACCTCAAACCGCCTTAGGGACTCCGGCTCCGGATTTTCTGTCGGGGTTTACTCCCTTAGCCTTTCCCCTGAAGAGGTATGCCGCAAGGCAGTGGAGGTTTTTTGGAATCAGAGTTTTCCTTCTCTGATGTGCCCTGACTGGAAGATCGAACCAGCGACACTTAGCTCGCAGGCCGACGCTCAATCCACTGAGCCAAACCAGCCAGGGTCTCTTATATACTATATAGTATAAAAACATATAGATTCCACCACTTCTTTAGATCTTCATTCCTTATGAGGGCAAAACTTACACGAATTTGTATGACTTCCTCCTTAAATCTATCTTATGTCAGTTTATTTCTTAAGCCCAACTCAAAAAAGGTAAAGGTAAAATTTGCTTCTGCTACACTAATACTGTCAATCCCCCACCCCACCCCAATCTTCCAGTTTGCTGAAATTGAAGTTTACACTCTACTGACACATTGGAAGACACAGCATTTTATATCACCATGTTTACAGAACATCTATGGAAAAAATTTAAAATCCTCAAAATGTGTACACATATATTGTTGAAATACTTAAAGCCTGTAAAGCTTTATAAAATGTTACCCTCATCCTTCTAAAGTTAGAAATCATCATGAAAAGGGATTAAGAGTTGATAAGGAATTGTGTGGAATCAGACATTAATCATATAACTGGTATAAAACCTTTCTACTTTTCCCAGCAAGAATTCTAATTATTCATATTTCCTAATCCTACATATTTTCATGGCTAGGTATGTCAATAGTTATATTGGTAACTACTCTAAAAGGAAAAAGCAACTATTTTCTTACTAAAAATAAGGTTAAGACAATTACATTTACAGTTGCAAGGGTTTTATTGAATCTTAAACTTTCTATGATATAAATTCTAGCATGTAATCAACCATCAGCAAATTTTGTGAGGAAATACAAATATATTTTTGAATAAGCAATTTCAGTTTTAGTCATATTTACATATAATGAAAGAAAAAGCAAAATAAATAGAGGGAGTTATATAATATTTTCTATAAAACCATTGCTAGAGAAACATTGTATCATTCTATGTTGCTGAGATAACAACTTATAATTTGTGCATCTATGAACTACCAGTATGCTAGAAGTTGAATGTTCAACTTTTCCAGTTGAACATTTATGTGGTATCTGTCTGATAAAGCATCTAAATATTTGACATACTTACAGATTTAGATGTATAGTGAATTGTTAGAATGCTTTATCTTTATTTCATATTCCAAATTTTTAATTAAGCCAAAAACTTAACACTAGAAGAGATATAATACCTGAGGTAATAAACAAGAGGAACTTATTAATACTACGAAAACATTTTTAGAATGCTTACTGGTACTATTTATGATCATTTAGATCTAAAAATTTAAATTATTTTTAAATGTTTTGGGAACATTATCAATATCATTAGAGAGCTGAATTCATTTATTTTCTTCAAGTGAAAATTTTAACTTGGAATAATTTTATATTTGAAAAAAATGCTGCAAAGGTTGTAAATGAGTCCTTATATAACTTTTACCAAGTTTCCCATAGTTATTATTTTACATAACATGAATTAAAATAATGTTTTCTGCATTACTATTAACTACAGTCTAACCTTTAGTTTGGTTTCACCAAGTTTTTACATTATAGCCTTTTTTCTGTTCTAGAATCCCATTTAGGGCTTCATGTTGCATTAAGGTATCAGTTATCTTTGTTTACACTGGTCTATGAAATATTCCCACTCTTTTCTTATTTCTCATGACCTTGATAGTTTTTAGGAGAATTGGCCAGGTGTTCTTTTAAATGCTCCTAAATATTTATCTGTCTGTGTATTTTAATGCTTAGACAGAGATCATAGATTTTTAAAATAATACAACAGAGATTCAGTGCATCATACTGTATTATGGTTTACATGATATCCACATAAGATAACTGATGATGTTAATGTTGACCGTTTTGTTACGGTGGTGTTTGCTAATGTCTCACTAAAAAGTTACTATTTTACCATTTCTTATTTATATGGAATTCAATCACTAAGTCAAGCTTGCATTCAAAGAGAGAGGAATATATATATGTGTGTGTGTGTGTGTGTGTGTATACACATATATAAAATTTGAAGTTCTTCTGTAAATTTTATCCCATCTTGCTCATTTATTTATGCAATACTGTATTCATGTTAGCATGAACTTTTTAAATTTAATTTTGCATTTTCATCCAATACTGTTATGTATTGTTTGCTCAAATTCTTTCATATTTGACCATTAGTTGCTTACTGTACTACAGTAAGTAGTGTGACACCTGAGTACCTTTCACATGTTCCAGTTTTTTTTTTTTTTTTGCTTTTTGAGCACTTCTTTCATTTAATCCAGCTTTCTTTAGGTATTATTGACAAATAAATGTTGTATATATTTAAGGTGTACTGCATAACAAATTGATAGCACTTCCTTATTTCTGACATGACAAGACAGTTCAGGACCATCTTACGCTTTCTTACTCACCCTAGAATCAGCCCATTTACCAGAGAGTCAACTTATATCTTCTTTGCTTATTCATTTTGAGCAAAATTTCTAAAAAATAAAAGAAGTGAAATATAAAAAAAACCCATGTATATTTTTCAGTCAATAAGCATTAAGGTCACTCTATTAATAGACTATCTTCTGTAACACAGAAAAATAATGGAGATACTTTATTTATTAAAAAGTATATAGATCTCACTGAGTAGCTCCATTGATTGGATCATAGCCTTGTGCACTGAAAGGTTGAGAGTTCAATCCCCTTTCAGGGCACATACCTAGGTTGCAGGTTCCATTGGAGTACATACTGGAGGCAACCAATTAATGTTTCTCTCTCACATTGATGTTTCTCTTTCTCTCTCTCCCTTCCTCGCTCCTTAAAGACAATAAAACAAATGGACAAACATGTCCTTGGGTGAAAATTAAAAAAAAAAGAATAATAATAAAAATTTAAAAAGAAATATAAATGAATGAGAACAGAACCATTGGAGTTAAGTTAATGGAGTTCAGCATTTTTCCAGACATTTTTAGAAATAGAAATCAGAAACCAAATTAGCTTTTGAAGAATAGGAATAATTCTAATAAAAGTATTGATGATCCATGATGTGACAAAATGACAATAACATTGAATATTATGGTTTGACAAAATGGGTAAATGTCACATTAGTATGTGAATAACTTTTTTGGACTATGGGATGAGATTATACACCAATTAGTGAAATAATGTCCTCAGGAAGACAGATATCTTTGCACTACTGGGGACCCATTACCATTTTTTATACAACAAACATATGGTAAGATTCTAATACACATCTAGAACTATGCGGTAAGCTAAGGATCTTACTGTGAACAAACAAGTCATGAGCCCCCTTCACATAAAACTTAAATGTATTGAGACAAGGAGTCATAAACTAATAATTCAAATAAATATAAAATTTTAAATTATATAAGTGAATTAGTGAAAATATACACTCCCAAATTAGGGAGATGAGGAAAAGTGTCAGTGATGATGATTGACCCGATAGGGGAAGATGAAGAATTTCTAATCCAATTTTAAGTAGGAGATTTCCAGCAGACAAAAGAACAAAGTGTGTTATGGGAGGGCATGGGAGGAAGTATAGTACTTTTTACAATGAGAAGTAAATCTGAGTATCTAGATAATGAGGACATATGGTACTAAGTCGTCGTCGTCGTCGGCAGCCGTCCGTCTCGAGAGACGATGGTGTAGCTTCTTAAGTGTCTATCTGCACCGCCGAGAATGGCTGTGCAGTCCGACTCGGGAGTGACACGGCATCTGTCTCCTCCCGTGTTGAATCGACATCTTGCGATGACGCTGGAGTGTCCTCTCCAGTGGAGCTGAAGCTACAGAGCCTGGGCAGGGTGATATGGAGGGTCTGCTGTTGCCCATGCAGCAGACCCCCCCTCTCTTCGCAGCTGAAGGGTCCAAGGGAAAGACGGAGTCGATACAGCTTGGGTTCAGGTGCGCCGCAGGAGTTGCCGGTGTTGACTACAACGTCAAACCGCCTTAGGGACTCCGGCTCCGGATTTTCTGTCGGGGTTTACTCCCTTAGCCTTTCCCCTGAAGAGGTATGCCGCAAGGCAGCGGAGGTTTTTTGGAGTCAGAGTTTTCCTTCTCTGATGTACCCTGACTGGAAGATCGAACCAGCGACACTTAGCTCGCAGGCCGACGCTCAATCCACTGAGCTAAACCAGCCAGGGTTCATGGTACTAAGTAAACAAAGAGGAAAGAGGATACATAGGCCCTGGTTACCATCTTAAGACAATGGGCTTTTTAAAAAATTTATTTCAATCAAGGGTGGAATAACCAATTGTTTTTTAAAGATCAATTGGTTATATAGATGACTAAAATTTAGAGGGGATGCAAATTAGATTAAATAAAGCCAGTTAACAGGCACTTGCAGTAGTCTGAGGGATGATGGTAGTTTAAGCTAGAGTAATGTCAAGGAATTAGGAAGAAGTTGATGGATTGCAAAGTTATATAGAAGATGGTCCGACTTTGGTAATAGCTTTATTATGGGAAGCTATGAGATCAATGAGGACTCATTTTATTGCTTTTGGCAATTGTTAATGTTCATGCCATTAAAAAAGAAATAAGCTCCCTAATTTTACCACTTTTCTGCCTACATGTGGCTGGTAACTCTGCTAACATTGTTTTTTGGACAGATTTTTTTTTTTCTTGTTATTCTAAAAGAAGACTGCATTTTTAAAAGTTAGGAGATTATGATGTATTTGAACATTTTGATGTGATAAAAATTTGGGATCTCAAGTTGAAAATTTAAGTTAAACTTTTATATACAAAATGAAACTCACTTAAGGGATATTAAATGCCTAGACTAGACATAATATATTTTCTCTGGGCACAGGTATAGAGTAAAAAAAGAAAGGGCATTTGATTAATAGTAATCCATTCTTATGACAGGAACTGTTGATATCAAGAGTTTAATTTCTATTCAATCATCTATTGAAGGATACTTTGGTTATTTCCATGTCTTGGCTGCCGTGAATAATGCTTCAATAGACAAAGGGGTACATATGTCTTTACAAATAGATGTTTCAAGGGTTGAAACTCATGGAGGAAGGAAAGCTAAAGAAGGCCTAATAAATAAATAAATAAATAAATATTTCAAGTTTGGGGGTAGATACTCAGAAGAGGGTTTGATGGGTCATATTCTTTATCTTTTGAGGAACCTCTTTACTGCTTTCATAGTGGCTGTACCAGTTTACATTTCTACCAGTAGTGGAAGATGGTTCCTTTTCCTCCACAACCTCTCCAACACTTAATATTACTTGTCTTGGCCTTGACCAGTGGGACTCAGTTGGTTGGGCAGCATAGGCAAGGTAAGAGGTCACTAGTTCAATTCCTGGTCAGGACACATGCCTGGGTTGCAGGCTCGGTCCCAGGTCAGGGCCACATAATGTTTCTTACATCGTTGTTTCCCCTCTCCCTCCTTCTCCCTCCCTTTCCCTTCTCTAAAAGTAAATAAATAAATATTCTAAAATATTACTTGTCTTGTTGATAACAGCCATTCTAACAAGTGTGAGGTGGTATCTCATTGCAGTTTTAATTTGCATATCCCTCTTAGTTAGTGAAGTTGAACATCTTTTCATATATCTGTTGGCCATTTGTATGTCTTCTTGGGAGAAGAGTCTGCTCAGGTCCCCTGCTCATTTTTTAATTGGAATTCTGTTGCTCCTATTGTTCTTGTTATTATTGTATGAGTTTTCTAATATATATATACATATATATGATATCAACCCTCCATTGAAGGTGTTGCTTGCAGATATGTTTTCCCATTCTGTTGGTTGCCTACTTGTTTTGTTGGTGGTTTCTTCTGCTGTACTGAAGATTTTCAGTTTGATATAATTCCATTCACTTATTTTTGCTTTTACTTCCCTTGCAGTGGAGATCAAATTCATAAAATTTTATCTTAGACCAAGGTCCATAAGTTTAGTATCTGTGTTTTCTTCTATGGAATCAGTCTTTCACTTTCATCTTATATTTAGAACTTTGATCCATTTTGAGTTCATTTTTATGTATGGTGACAAATAGCAGTTTAGTTTCATTCTTTTGCTTGTGACTTCCAATTTTCCCAGAACCATTTATTGAAGTGGCTTTATTTTCTCCATTGTGTGTTCGGAAAACTACTTAGCCATAAGAAAAGATGAAATACTGCCATTGTGACATGGATGGATCTTAAGAATATCATGCTAAGTGAAAGAAGCCAGTTGGAAAGTCAAGAACCATATGTTTCACTCATATGTGGGATATAAAACTGAAAGCAACAAATGAATAAACAAGACAAACATATAAAAACTCAAAGACACAGACAATTGTGTGATGGTTACCAAGAGCAAAGAAGGGCGGGTGAAGTAGCAAAACGTAAAGGGGGTCAAATATATGGTAACAAAAGGAGTTATGACTTTGGGTGATGAACACACAATGCAATATATTGGTTTTCTATTATAGGATTGTACATTTGCACCCTATGTAATTTTATTAACCAATGTCATCTCAATAAGTTTAATTTTAAAAATAATTTAAAAATAGTTTGATCTCTTCCTGGATTCATAAAATAATTAACTTTTCTCTGGATTGTTGTATGTTTAATACAAATGTATAGGCATGAGGGGGGCTTGAAGAAGTTTTATGGTACATAATACAAAAACCTCTGTCGGGATTTAATTATCATCTGTATTATAATTCCTTGCCCTTTTCAGTAAATGGTCAGTGAGCTCAGATTAAAGGATGTGATTAGAGAAATTAGGGAAAAGATTGTGTTCTTAGAGAGAAACCCAGAGTGATGGCAAGTCTGCTAAAGAAGCAATCGATTTATCAGGATTACTAGGCACAAGTAAGTGGAAAAGTGAACATTGAAATTGGGAGTTTGATTTTGTTTCTAGTTATTGGTCATGAGAAATTGGACTATTTTCTGTCTCATTTAGCTTTTCTTTAATGTAGCATACAACTTTTAGTTATGCATCGTATGTAAGTGCATTTATCCTTTTTTTTGTTAGTCATAATGTTTAATTATTTAGAAGTCCAGAGAGATCTCAGCTGCTTGGAAAAGATGGTCTGCCTGAAAACTGCCATAAGCAGGAGTGTAGTGTCTCATGAGTTCAGAGTAAGGACTCTCTGTGGCCCTGGAGACACTTGCTCACAGGGTTCCTGAGCTCAGTGTGCTTCTGACAAGACACCGAACCTTTCCTCCCTGCAACACTTGAGTTCTTTCCACTAGTATATGCTCTGGGTACCAAAGGACTAATGTAATTATTTCCTTTATCATGGTTCATGCCGGTTTATTATAAAGTTTCCTAGAAAACCTTAACCAGTTATGCTCTCTTGACCAAGTGAGTCCATGTCCTCATTTAAAAAGCATTTCCCAAGTAAAATTAGAAGGTTTAGAACAATTAGCCCAAATGATCTATTCCTGTGCTGTTTTTATAGTAGAAAGTAATAAAAATGTTCCTATGATCTTGACATAACTATAATATTTCAGTGTATGTCACTGCATTGTATGTATGTGTTGTATACATGTGGCTGTTGATTTAATCTTCTTTATGCCAGATAAGCTGATTTTAATCTCAATCTCACCATGTACCAGTTGTGTGACCTAGACTCATTCTGCCTCAATTATATTATCTGCAAAATGAAGATGAAAGGTTTTCCCTCTCAAATGATTATTGGGAGAACAAATGTGTTAGTATATCTGGCTGTATCAAATAGGTAAAAATAGTTTATGCATTCAAGTTAGAATGATAACAAGTTGATATAATAAGTAAGTTATTCAAATGTTTGAGAAGGATAAAAGAAACTCACAATGATATTTTAGTACCCTAGCACTAGTAATAACATATTTGTTGCCACTCATAATATGAAAGGAGAAGGTCCAGTTACTACAGAAACTACAGATTTTATGGAGAGTTTATGGAATCGCAATGTTAAGATCTGTGAATTAGAGGACTCAACTGGTCCAAAGTGGTCATACTGGAATGAAGCTATTGGAATAAATACTTTCTCCTTACTCTCTTCACTTCTTTTTATATTTTTCCATAGCTTCTCACTGGGAAAATCCAACTGGAAATCAAATGTAACTAAATCCATGGATATAATCCAAGAAGGCCAAGTTTCCAAGGTAGAGGAGAGTTTAGAGAATTGATCTAAGGGGGTAACTGGCATAAAAGCACTGAGCAGCATGTCTAGTATATCCTAAGTGATAAAGTGATATAAGTGTTAGCTATTGTTTGAAACTTCCTACACTAACATTGTACACTTTATAACTGCTCTGTCATTCTTCGTTCTAACTCTGTTGAAACAGAGTACACATGATTAACTCATATATTAATTGTTCCTTATAGCACTTCATAACCAACTTTGATAATCATATAGATTCTAAGTGAAATAATTTTCCCCTAGATGCAAATTTTAAATACTTAGAAAAATAATTATGTAACATTTTATTTGTGAGGAAGTCTAGACATTTCCAATTAAAAGAAAATGAGAATTTATTGAATATATACTTTTTCCTTTAAATTTTATTAGTTAAAATATTTAGTATTATTACATGTATAAAGAAATAATAAAATAAAATCAAACTATCATTCACTGAGCATGCCCTCACTAATTATCTATGATAGCCTTTTTAGTTTTGAGGCATTGGTTAGTTGTAAATCCCAAATTTCAGATAAGAGAAAAAGAATATATATTCAGTTAAGAACATAGATATATCTCTAGGAATTTTTCATGATGAAAATTGTACTTAAGTTGTTTAATTCAGAATGACAATTAACTATATTTTTATAACTGGCTAAGATAATTTGGATTCTAAATGACAAATTTTAATATAAAGATGTGTAATTAAATATAATTAGTATTAAATTACTTCTAATTTTCACCATTGATGGAATAAAAATATGATAGCACAGGCAGTTATACTAGATTCTCAAGCCAACACCAAATTAATGTTGAAATTGTCATTATGAGAAATTTTACTTTATAATTTTCTGAGGGAAGTTTGGTTTTGTGTCCTTTTTTATTATTTATTTCAGTTCAGTGTATTTTCTATAATTGTAAGTGGGTATTATGTGATTTTCTTATATGTATTTTAAAGGCATTAAATCACAGGCATTCACATATACAGGCTGTGTAGAGAGAAAAAAATATGAACTTCAAGTACTGAGCTCTAAGAAATTCCAACCTTTAGAGATTAGGTAATAAAGAAGGGAAAAAATAAATAATGTATGCTGAGAAGGCTGGACTATTTATATATGCAATGCAAAACAACAAGCCACACATAAGATAATGGTAAGAGTTGCGAATGAATAAAGGTAGTTCACAAAGAATGATTTGATAAACCACATTAAAAAACACAGTATGAGTAAGAGATGACAGAAAGGGTCCACTGATTTTTAAAAGCTGGAGATTGTGACATTAATAAAAAGAGCTTTAGTAGATTAGTGGGTGCAGAGGAAGTTTATATTGTTTTGTAAAGTGATTTTGAGTAGAACAAAAAGAAACACTCAGCCCATAATATTATTTCAAAATGAGCTACTAAAAATAGTTGTTACTACACAGACATGTACAGGCAAGTTTTAAATAGATTTTGTTTTGTTCTACCTATATAATTATACTAATGAAGATTATTCAATAGAAAAGCAAAGTGTATGGTATAGAGCATAGAAAAACTAACAAAGTCCTTCAGAAAACTGAGAGGATAAATTCCTGAGCATACATATTAACTAATATCTTCTTTGGGAGAGAAAGAATACTCCATTCCTTGAAATAAGGAAGCCTAAGATAGAAGTATAGTTGGTGAGTTTATAAGCCTCTTGGGAATAACATGAGGATGGCCTGTTAATCTTAACTTTTTTATGAGTTTTCAAATGTTAAAAAAATCTCCGAATTAAAATTTAGAGATTTAAGGAAACAGGAGAGTATACATTTAACTTGCTCAAATATAAAAATTACAGGCTAATATTTAATTGAATGAATATATCTGACAACTCGTTTAAGTTCCAAGATCATGTATGCATACAAAAAGCAGTGTGCTTAAAATGGAATTTTTCAATGATATAACGATAATTAACTCCTTGTGTGAAAACTCCAAGAAGATACTGTTAGGAAAAACTTGACAGTAATGTTTTGAGATAAAAACCTATGGGTACTGAACTGGATTAAGAATGTGCTTATATGGATACAAGAGATACAATGTAAAGGGTTGATAGACTGATACTCATGTGATCATTTGAACAGTGAAAAATTAATAGTATGTGGTCAAATATGGACTTTGCAAATTCGTCGTCGGCAGCCGTCCGTCTCGAGAGACGATGGTGTAGCTTCTTAAGTGTCTATCTGCACCGCCGAGAATGGCTGTGCAGTCCGACTCGGGAGTGACCGGCATCTGTCTCCTCCCGTGTTGAATTGACATCTTGCGATGACGCTGGAGTGTCTTCTCCAGTGGAGCTGAAGCTACAGAGCCTGGGCAGGGTGATATGGAGGGTCTGCTGTTGCCCATGCAGCAGACCCCCCCTCTCTTCGCAGCTGAAGGGTCCAAGGGAAAGACGGAGTCGATACAGCTTGGCTTCAGGTGCGCCGCAGGAGTTGCCGGTGTTGACTACAACGTCAAACCGCCTTAGGGACTCCGGCTCCGGATTTTCTGTCGGGGTTTACTCCCTTAGCCTTTCCCCTGAAGAGGTATGCCGCAAGGCAGCGGAGGTTTTTTGGAGTCAGAGTTTTCCTTCTCTGATGTGCCCTGACTGGAAGATCGAACCAGCGACACTTAGCTCGCAGGCCGATGCTCGATCCACTGAGCTAAACCAGCCAGTGGTTTACTATTACTAAAATTACTATTTTAGAAATGTTCAAGTTCCTGGCGAAGACAAAGGCCAGGTGTGCCCATGGGATGTGTGGCTATTAGAATGTAGTTAAATCTTACAGAAAAGAGTTCAAGGATTTGATGTGTGGTTATATCAGAAGGCCTTTATGATTTTGTCTCGACAAAGCATTCTATTAATCTACTATTTATAATTCTTACCATAGAGAGACATGGTTGCTTTTCTAGTCTTTCTTTTTGGGTAAAATTGTTCTTCACTCCGAATTATTCACTTTTATCACTGTCATGTGATTTTGCAGTAAATAGAACTACATTTATCTTTGGACTTGACCATCTGACTTATTTTGGTTAGTGGAATATTAATGAAGCAAGCAGAGGCTTTACATGTGCATTTATATTTTGGGCTGCCCTCTTTTGTACTCCTCTGGTTTAACCATGTAAATCTGAATACGTTTCTTTAAATTATCTGTGCTTCAGTGTCTTCAATAGTGAAATAAAGCTAATAATAACTTCACAAGAGTCTCATAGACTTTTAAAATGCAACTTATATAATACAATATCTGAAAGAAAATAAGCATAAACAAAATAGCAGTCATAATTTAATATTCCTGATAATTGAAGAGGATAGTAAACCAACCAGAAGACTCAAATTATCATTGCTTGTAGAGGTAATACATTTTGATACAACTTCCAATTGAAATGACTGTTTCCCTTTCTACTGATTTGCCTAATGGAAAAAATCAAAATTTAGAATAGAATGACTTATTGGCTATGCTAGTCTGTCCCACAGATTAATTTAACCAAATATGACAAATAAGTCATATTTATTTCCAATGGATCCTTCTGCATGAAGTATATCAGTGATTGGTACTATCACTCCCATAACTGCTGAAGTCAAAAATCAGGGAGTTATATTCAATTGTTTTCTTCTCTTATACCAACTGTCAATCATCAGATTCTACATATGTATACTTTACAATGAGTTGTATTACCTAAATTTTCTCCAGCCTCTTTTTATTTTTTCAGAACATACTCACTTTTTTTTTTCTCATTAGGAGTTTAGAAATGGTCTCCTATTTTTATGCTTTCATTATTCTTCTGTTCCAAATTATTCTTTAATTTTAGTTTTTGTAGTCAGTCCCTCTCATGATAACTGATATACAGTAATGGAGAGCTAATCCATTTAAATAAGTATTTAATCACTTGATGAAAATTAACTCAAAAGTAATTTCCCCAAACAAATTTCGTTGAGTCACTTCTTACACAAAATTTTTCATAATTAAAATGTAAATCTCCAGCATTACTAATAGGTCAACTATGATGTAATTCAATGTCCAGCTTCATTTTCAATGTTATTTTTCCCTCATTAAAATTATTATAAATTACTTTCTCTTTACTGATTTAACATCTATAATGCTACTTTTTTTTCTGTTTCATATTTTCTCTATATAAAAATTAGCCTCTATACTAGGCTTCTATGATTCAGTGTGAGTTCTACCCCAAAAGCAAGAATTTATCAAAATCAACATTTATCATGTTCTATTTTACTCAAAAATTTTAAATGACTTTTTATTGCTCCTGGAATATGGAAATATTTTTATATGGTCTTTGAATACCTGTGTGACAGGGCTCTTCCAAAGGTTTAATTGCTATATTTCTTTTTGTCTATTTCTGTTATTCTTCTATAATGACCTCATTTAGTTTTTCACAAATACTATACTTTGATGACTTTGAGCTTCCTTTTATCTACTTCAAATTTTCCTGTCTTTGTAAACTCAATTCAAATGTCACTCACTTACTAAGAGAAACCTTTTGTGAAGTGGCCGGGTTTTGATATAACAGAATGATGATGACAATAATGAGAAGTAGCCCCTGTATAGCACTAACTATGTGTTCCAAATGCTTTGGTGTTTAATCCTCACAGCAACCCTACGAAGCATAAAAATTTTTTTGAGACAAGATGAGAAAAATCAGGACATCAGGTAATAGTCATTTGCACAAAGTTTCTCATTTAATAAGTGGTAAAGCCTATTAAAACCAGGCAAGCTAGCTCCAAATAAGCTGTTTGTTAAAAGTTTTTTTCAAAGTATATATATATACGTATGTATATATATATATACACATACATACATGTATGTAATTAATAATATTTTTTTAATTTATAAAAAAGATATATTCAAATTAGGGTTACTACTGATACCAAAGTCAAATAAGGACATTGCAAGAAAATAAAATTACAGGTTACTATCCCTGATAAACATAGATGCAAAAATCCTCAATAAATATTAGCAAACTGAATGCAACAGTACATTTAAAATGCCATATACCATAATCAAGTGAAATTTATTCCTGAGGCTGCAAGGATGGTTCAACATACACAAATCAAACAATGTGATATACCACATTAACAAAAGAAGGAAAAAAGTCATATCATCATCTCAATAGATACCAAAAATCATTTGACAAAACTGAACATCTATGCATGATGAATGCTCTCAACAGACTTTGTATATAGGAAAGCTACCTCAATATAGTAAAGGCCATATGTCGTCGTCGTCGGCAGCCGTCCATCTCGAGAGACGATGGTGTAGCTTCTGAAGCTACAGAGCCTGGGCAGGGTGATATGGAGGGTCTGCTGTTGCCCATGCAGCAGACCCCCCCTCTCTTCGCAGCTGAAGGGTCCAAGGGAAAGACGGAGTCAATACAGCTTGGCTTCAGGTGCGCCGCAGGAGTTGCCGGTGTTGACTACAACGTCAAACCGCCTTAGGGACTCCGGCTCCGGATTTTCTGTCGGGGTTTACTCCCTTAGCCTTTCCCCTGAAGAGGTGTGCCGCAAGGCAGCGGAGGTTTTTTGGAGTCAGAGTTTTCCTTCTCTGATATTCAGTGAATAATACTGGACAATTAGTTAATTATTAGGAGGGAAAGAACAGTAGTATGTCCACGTTATGCCTTGTACCTAATATTAATTGTAGATTAATTTTACAGCTATATGTCAAAAAAGGAAAATGTTTGCTTGATCTTGAAATCTGGAAGCACTTTTTAGACCACCAAGACATTACATAAAGAAACCACTAATTAAGTCACTCAGATTGGACCACAGAAAATATATAAAAACTTCTATATATCAATAAGTACTCCATACAAAATTAAGAAGCTGGAGAAAAAAAGAAGTGGGAAGGGGTAACAATCATTACATATATGATTTGAAAAAGGATTAATAATTTTTCTATGTTAAAAATAAAACCCTTACAAACTACTTTTTTAAAAAGGCACATACTCCAATTAAAAATAAAACACACAAAGAATCTAAACAACGTGCAAAAGCAACGCAAATAGTTAATGAGCCCATAAGGGAGGGGAGTAAATGAAATTTAGGATAACAAATCCTTACTGGATGGGATACCAGGCAAGGTTCACATGCCTTCAAAGAATTCAGAGTTCACTACAACTGGGCATGTGTGGCCTCGCTGGTGTGGTCACAGGGTGAATTCTTGAAAGTCCTGGTCATGAGATGCAGCCTGACCACAGGCTGCCCAGAACATGCCCGTGAGCAGGAACCCCGACAGAGACAAGTGCCCCAGCCCCCGTGTGGTGGAGAAACACAGACCCAGCACAGGGGTGGCAGTGGAGCTGTGAGCAGGAGTCAGACAGCAGAAAAAAGAAAGCATTAGTCTCCAGGATCTTCCCCATCTGAGGCCCCCTTGCTGCCCAAAGGATGCTCAAGGTTGAAGGGCAGGGGAGGCAACAGAAGTGTTCTACCTGCCGCCTCCTTCATGCTAGCACTTCCCACTACCCTGAACTGACTCTGGTCTTGCTCATGTTCTGGGAAACCTTGAGATGCAGTCCCTTGACTTTATTTTTTTAATTATATTTTATTGATGATGCTATCACAGTTGTCCTGATTTTTCCCCCTTTGCCCCCCTCCACCCAGCACCCCCCACTCCCTCAGGCAATCCCTCCACCATTGTTCATGTCCATGCATATAGTTCTTGGGCTACTCTATTTCCTATACTGTGCTTTGCATCCCTATGGCTATTCTGTAACTACCTATTTGTACCTCTTAATCCCTTCACCTCTTCACCCATTCCTCAACACCCCCCTGCTATCTGGTAACCATCAAAACACTCTCTGTAACCATGATTCTGTCCCTGTTCTTGTTTGCTTAGTTTGTTTTTTAGATTCAATTGTTGATAATAAATTTGTATTTTTTTCCATTTTATTGTCCATAATTATGGATCTTCTATTTCTTAAATAAGTCCCCTTAACATTTCATACAATAATGGTTTGGTGATGATGAACTCCTTTAGTTTTTTTCTTGTCTGGGAAGCTCTTTATCTGCCCTTTGATTCTAAATGGTATCTTTTCTGGGTAGAGCAATCTTGGCTATAGATCCCTGCTTTTCAGGCTTTGAATATTTCTTGCCAATCCCTTCTAGCCTGCAGTTTCTTTTGAGAAATCAGCTGACAGTCTTATGGGAACGCCCCTGTAGATAAGTAACTTCTCTTGCTGCTTTTAAGATTCTCTCTTTATCTTTAACCTTTGGCATTTTAATTATGATGTGTCTTGGAGTGGGCCTCTTTGCATCCATCTGGTTTGGGTCTCTCTTTGCTTGCTTCCTGGACTTGCATGTCTATTTCCGTCACCAAATTAGCAAAATTTTCTTTCATTATTTTTTCAAATAAATTTCCCATTTCTTGTTCTTTCTCCTCTCCTTCTGGCACCACTATGATGTGCATGTTGGAATTCTTGAAGTTGTCCCAGACTGCTTATACTATCTTCATTTTTTTGGCTTCTTTTTTTTTTTTTCTTGTTGTTCTGATTGGCTGTGTTTTGCTTCCTTATGTTTCAAATCATTGATTTGATTCTTGGCTTCATCCACCTACTGTTGTTTCCTGTAAATTGTTCTTTATTTCAATTAGTGTATCCTTCGTTTCTGACTGGATCTTTTTTATGCATTTGAGGTCCTCACTACGTTCCTTGAGCATCCTTTTAACCAGTGTTTTGAATTCTGTATCTGATAGAGTGCTTATCTCCATTTTGTTTAGTTCTTTTTCTGGAGTTCTGATTTGCTCTTTCATTTGGGCCGTTTCTTTGTCTCATCATTTTGGTGGCTTCCTTGTATTTGTTTCTATGTATTAGGTAGAGCTGCTATGACTCCATGTCTTGGTAGCAGGGCCTCATGTAGTAGGTGTCCTGCAGAGTCCAGTCACATAGCCTCCCCTATCACTCAAGCTGGGTACTCAAGGTGTGCCCTTCGTGTGGGCTGAGTACATCCTCCTCTTGTAGTTGAGCCTTGATTGCTGTTGGCAGATCAATGGAAGGGGTTTACCCAGGCCAGTCAGCTGCGAGGTCTGGCTGAGACCAGTTACCACCACCCTCTGCCTTCCGTGGAGGATCAGCTGAGGCAGGGTGGTGGTGTTCTGATGTGGTCTGTAGTTGCTCAGGCTCTGGGGTTTTCTCGACAGTGCAGGCCAAGGTCAGCCCCTACCTGTGTTTTGCCCAGGACCACCCTGCCTGAGCTATAAAGCAATCTGAGATGGCTGCTACTTGTGCTGGGCTTGAAGACTCCCAGGCAAAGCCAAGCTGTAATTCTAGGCTTGTACAGACAGAGAGATCTGATCAGATCACTGGAGAGAATGGGGGGGGGCGGGGGGAGATAGGAGGAGTTTGCCAAGGCAACGGTAAACAGTCTAGGGCAGGATTGGCTGAGAAGCTACATGCCTCCAGAGCACATGGAGTTACGGGCAAGAAGATTTGAAATAAAAAAGAAGGGCTCTTGGACAGGCAGGGGTGAGCTCTCTCCGGCTCTTCTTCCTTGAGAATGCCTGAATGATCGTGTTGCAGCTGCCTGCATTTCCCAATGGACGGTATTTTGGATGTGAAAGGACTCCAGGCACAGCCTAAGATCGGGCTGGCCTGGCAGATGGTGACAGGGTTATTCTTCTTTGGGTGTTCTAGAGGGAACAGGCTTTGAGGCAGAAGCTGGCCATTCTTCCAGAATTGTGTAGCTTTTGTATCTTATGCTGTTTTAGTTTGTAAACTAACCCTATGGAAATAAGATAATTAAAACATGGAGAAATGACAGGAGAACTCAGGTGTTAGAGTTCAGCCTTAATTGATAGGTTTAAGTGATTAAAGCTGCGACTTGATAGGCTTAAGTGACTGCTTTTGAAGAATGACTCCTTTCCCTTACCACCAAACCTTTGCCTCTGAAATTTTGCTAAGAGGGTGGCGGGCGGCAGCAGGATCCCACTTGCCGTTTGGTAACAGGCTGGCTGCTGCTAGAGCCAGCCCCGAGCTCACTGAGCCCAGCAGTTACTTGTTTGAGAAGACTTAGGAAGTTGTGAAGCATGAGCCAAGACCAGCCATTCACATGGAGAAGCCACTAGGTGGGCCAGGACGTTGTGGGGGGCAGTCTCCAGGGCAAACAGTGTTAGCCAGGTTGATGGAATCTCAGATATGGCACCAGTTTGCTCTGCAGAGGAGGGTTTAGGAAAGAGACAATGGTCTTTTCTCGCCTTGAATCCAGGCCATATGTAACAAGCCCACATATAATGTCATACTCAGTGATGAAAAGCTGAAAGATTTTCCTCTAAGATAAGGAACAAGACAAGGACACTCACTCTCTCCACTTTTTTCAACAGAGTATTGGAAACCCTAGCCAGAGTAATTAGCACAAAAAATAAACAACATCTATACTGGAAAGTAAGTAAAACTGTCTCTGTTTATGGATGATGTGATATTTTATGTAGAAAACCCTAAAGTTTCCATCAAAATATATTAGAATTAATGTTGCAGGGTATTATATGTTAACAAAAATTACTTGCATGGCTATAAACTAACAACAGACTGTCAAAAAGAAAAGAAGTTAATAAAACAATCTTATTTATATAACCTCAAAACAGAATATATAAAATACATTTAATTAAGAGAGTAAAAATCTGTATACTTAAAACTATAAAACATAGTTAAAAAAATAAATGGAAAGGTAATCTGTGTTCATATTTTGGATAAATTGATGTTAAAATATTCATGTAACCCAAATATAATGCATTCTCTATAAAAATCCCAATGGTGTTTTTGCAGAAATAAAATAAAATATCCTAAACTTTGTATAGTATCCTAAAACACCCATAATCTCCAAAATAGCCTGTTCATTGCAGTATTATTTACAATTGCTAAGATATGGAAGTACCCTGAGTGTTAAGTAGTAGATGAGTGGATAAAACAAGTATGGAAATCCCATTTACTATAGCAACAAAAATAAATAAATAAATAAATAAATAAAGTACCTAGGAATAAACGTAACCAAGGAGGTAACTGACCTGTACTCGAAAAACTGCATAACACTGAAGAAAGAAATTAAGGAAGAGACAAATAAATGGAAGCATGTACCATGTTCATGGATAGCAAGAATCAACATCATTAAAATATCCATACTACCCAAAGCAATTTTTAGATTCAACACAATCCCTATTGAAATACCAGTGACATATTTCACAGAACTAGAACAAATACTTCAAAAAATTATATGGAACCAAAAATACCACAAATAGCCACAGGAATCTTGAGGAAGAAGAACACAGTAGGAGGAATCACAATACCTGACATCAAACTATACTAAAAGGCCACTGTAATTAAAACAGTCTGGTACTGGCATAAGAACAGACATATAGATCAAGGGAACAGATAGATAGCTCAGAAATAAAGCCAGGTCTCCATGATCAACAAATATTTGACAAAGGGGTAAGAAACATAAGATGAAGTGGGAAGAGCCTCTTCAACAAATGGTACTGGGAAAACTTGACAGGGATGTGCAAAAAAATGAAACTAGACCACCAGCTTACACCATACACCAGAATAAACTCAAGATGGATAAAAGACAAATGTAAGCCATGACACCATAAAATTTGTAGAGGAAAACATAAGCAGAAAAATTTCAGATATCTCACATAGCAATATTTTCACTGATATATCTATCTCCTCAGGCAAGGGGAATAAAGGAAAGAATAAACAAATGAGACTACATCAAACTTAAGAGTTTCTGCTCAGCAAAAGAAAACATTAGCAAGATGAAAAGGGAACCAACCATATGGGGAAACATATTTCCCAATGATACCTCAGACAAGGGATTGATCTCCAAAATATAAAGAACTTGTATGTCTCAACACCAAGAAGACAGACAACCCAATTTAAAAAATGGGCAAAGAATCTGAACAAACACTTCTCCAAAGAGGATATATGGAGGCTCTATAGGCATATGAAAGAATGCTCAACATCACTAGCCATCAGAGAGATGCAATTAAAAACCACAATGATATTACCTTATTTACCTTAAGTAAAGGAACTAGTATAAATGACCCATGGATATGTACAATGAGGTGGCGATTCACTGTGGGAGAAGGGGTGGGTTGGGTGAGGGTGGGGGAATGGGGGGAAAAGTGGGAAAACTGTAATAGAACACAATCAATCAATCAAAAATTAAAAAACAACAACAACTATGGGACATTTACACAATGGAGTACTATGCACCCATAAAAAAGAAGACAATTTTTCCCCTTGTGATAACATGTATAGACATGGAGAATATTATGCTAAGTGAAATAAGCCAGTCAGAGAAAATCAAATACCGTATGACCTCACTCGTGCATGGATTCTAATGAAAAAACTGAACAAACCAACAAAACAGAGACAGCCTCATAGAGAACATAATGACAGCTATGGGAAGGAAGGGAGTTTAGGGGATGGAGGGACTGAACAAAAAGAAAAAGTGACTCATGGACATGGGCAACAGTGTGGTGATTGGGAGGCATTTAAAGGGGTTAAATGGTAATGGAAACAAATAAAATAAAAGTTATAATGGAAAAAAATAGTCAGAAAGAAGAACAGAGTTGGAACATCATGCTTCTTGATTTCAAACTATATTTCAAAGCTATAGTAACAAAAAAAAACTGGAATAAAAACAGACACAGATCAATATAACAAAATAGAAATTCAATAAATAAACCCCACATGTATGGCCAATTAATTTTTGATAAAGAAGTCAAGAATATACAATAGAAGAAAATAGTCTTCTCAGTAAATGGTGTTGGGTTAACTAGATAACAATGTGCAAAGAATGTTGAAGATATTTTATCATAGTCCTTTTCTCTCCATGTTAGTAGACTACCTATTAATATTCATTGTTCAGCATGCACAAATCAAAATGTTTTGCATGAATATTTACAAAGTTTAATAAGAATTTTTAAATACACTTAGTAACAGTGAATTACAAGTAAACCTAATGCTTTTTTTAATGCAAAAGTGCAAGTTATTATCAGTAACTAATATATAAAATTGTACAAAAACTTGGGAACAACTAAGTAAACTGTTTTAACTTATTAGTTATATTTATATTTTAGCAATACTTAATGCACACTTAAAGATTTTATTTATTTATTTATTTATTTAGAGAGAGGGGAAGTGGGGGAAAAGAGGAAGAGAGACATTGATGTATAAGAGGAGCATCAATCAGCTGCCTCTAGCATGCACCCAACTGGAGACCTGGCCCACAACACAAGCATGTGCCCTGACTGAGAATCAAACCAGCAACTCTTCCATCTGCAGGCCAGTGCTCAATCCACTGAGCCATACCAGCCAGGGCTTAGTGCACGTTAAAAAAAAAACAACAACTTTTTACAGTATTTTCCTTTTCTTTTATAAAACTGATAAATATCCATAAAAAGAAGTAATAGTACTAGATCTATTCTAATACTGAATTACTTAATGTTTCATGACCTTCAAAAATAATATGATCTGAATTACTCTGCTGTATTCATTTATATAAAATACAATTTAAGTGATTAAATACTTATTTGTTTAATATTATTTGGATTGTACTTAATTTCTTAAAATGTTACTTTCTTTATATTGATAAGATATTAACAGAAACCACTGGGGAGAAAACTAATTGTAAAGATAATAATAACAATGATAATCCCATGAACATCAACCAATGTTGATTAGATGTATTTAGATGTTAAACTAGCATAAAGATAACATTATTTGCCCGACTCAGTATTATGTCAGATTTGCCAGTTGGCAAATTGTCATATTTCTTAATTTATTATTTGATAACAAAGAAAATTCCTCTCTTGTGCATCATAAATGGTTTTAAAATAATAACATTGTATTATGGAATTTCGCAAGAAACACATGCTAATTAAAGTAACAGGTAATAACGAGAAATTTTTCAATTTCAACATTGTTTTTTCTCTCTTGTACATTGTAGTTTTAAGAAATTTTTCAACTGAGTATAATTGTAAGGCCATGGTATTTCTATAATGTAGTACTTGAACAATATCAATAATTAATTACATATAATTGGAAACTATTTTCATTATCTAAATTTTTACATATAAGCATTTTATTGTAAAATAATGTTAAACATAATTGTAATTTGAATTTCATTCTTGACTTCTCTTGTACTCAAACTTCTAATGGAACTCATTTTATAGTAGCAGTTAGAACAAAGTTCAGAGGGCTTTTCATTAAATACTTATTCGTAGTCATGAATAATTAAAATTGCTCACCTAATTATGGTTTTATGGGGACAAGGGCATTAATGACTGATTCATTGAACTTAAAATTCTCATTTGCTTTTGACAATACTAGAATAATTAGCCACGTAAAATCTATTTTAGATGCTAGTGAAGGCATTCAATCTACCAGATTTTATTATTTTGCAAATAGTTATAAAATATTAGACTAAATTTTTAACCAATTAAATCTGTTAACAGATATGGATAGGTATATTGACCTCTCTAATCTTTGTATCTGTGCACATGTGCATGCATTCGCACACATCATTTTATTCCTTTATTTTTACATATCTATTTTAGGGATTATTTTTTAAATAAATAATTAAAATAATTTAAAAAGGATTTTATACAAAATTAATGGAACACTTATTTATTTATCATTGGTGTCTATAAATACATTTACACAGTTAATGTTGTATTGTAAGTACTTTGCAATAAAAATCTCTTCAAGGTATCATACTGATGAAGTACTATATTTGTTTATAATTTAGTTATCAATTTAAAATAGTCAATGGAACCAAATTTTAAATTTAAAATATTTAGTACTATCAATTTACTTATCTACTTATATTATTAATTTATTGGCTTTTTTATAAATTTAAAAGACTTCTGTTCCTAACCTACTTATCTTGCCTAGAAACAATAAATATAATCAGAGAACAAATGAGAGATCTTGAGTCAAATTCATCCATAATACATTTGAACTTTGAACAACACAAAGGTTGGGGCACTGAGCCCTGAAAAGTTGAAAGGCCACATTTAACTGCTGACTCTCCAAAAACTTAACTACATTTGTCTCTAGGTATCTATGAGTAATTTATTCCATGAAGTCAAATACTTCCATTCATATGTTAGCTCCAAAACTTCTATTAGTAATGGAAGATAACAATGCCAAACTCATAAGCCTAGTGTGAATATTAAATCAAAGGACTTAATATTGATAAAATAACCAGAAAAATAATTGTAATTATTATTAATTTTTGGATCAGTATTGAAAATGTTATATCTTAATTTAAAATTTCATTCATACTTCAAACTTAGCAATAATTTTACATTTATTTTTATAAGGTCATATAACTGCTACTTACTGGTATATATATATATTTTTTACTAAATACCCATTAGGATTTTTAATAGTTATTTAAAAACAGCTAGACTTCAAGCTTAAATGTGTAGCAAGGAGACTAAACTAGAAGCATATTAGCTGGAATCACTCACTGATCAATAATTCAATATTTATTGAATATCACAGCTAAAGTTATCTGCCTTATATTTTAATAATAATAAACACAATAGAAAATTATCTTTATTAGAATATATATCTGAAAAAGTATTGATGATAGTAGTAATTAAAGTAATGATTAGTGACTACATTTAGGGTCAGGTCTTGAGAATTTACCATCCCAGTCACTGTTTTTAAATGCTATATCTTTTGATGTCTTCACACTAAAGATATGTCATTACTTTCACCCCAATTTCCATATAATGAAATGAAGACACAGAATTTGACCAGTTAGTTAGGGATTACAGAATTTGCCCAAAATATCTAAATTGTTTGGCTGTAAATTATGTTCTTGCCCACTCCTCAGAGTTTTAGTTTTTCTCTTTTGTTCTTATCTGTTTTTTTATCATTACAAATTGGGCCAAAACATATCTTTCATGACCCTGATCCTTCATGTCTATATGACGACATCCTAATAATGCCAGGTGACTGCCTGGTTTTGGAAAACATAATCTCATGTGGGTGGATTTAAAAATCTTTACTCATCCTTCTGGAGAAGAACAAATTCAAAATGGGAAAGGGCTGTTTCTCTTTGAGACAGAGAATCACCTGCCCAAAACTCCCCTCTCAATGACATACAACCCTGCCCTGCAAACCACATCACCTTTATTTATAAAACATGAAATTAGTATCTGAAGACTCCTGGAAAACTTTGGCTCCTCTGAGTTGTAGATGAATTTCTGTTGTATATCTTCTTCAAATCATTTATGCAATTCATTTATTTCCTCTATTTCACACAGGACAATGAGACATCAACATTTTTCTGTGTAGTTCCTATGTATGGATCAACACCTTGCAGAGCATTTGGAGGGGAGTGCAAATTCATGTTTATCAACTTTTGTGCTGAAGGTGTGTGTTTAACTGCAATGTGTGAATGTGTCTGCATTATTTGAAAAACTGCAGCACACTGTGGTTATTTCAGCTGTTGATATATCTAAGTTACATTGCATCATTGATATCCAACAGTGAAATGATCTGTGGCATTTAATAAAATAGATTTTAAATGTTATTCATTTAAATGTAACATGTAATTGTTTGAAAACTACTTTTTCTCATTATTTTACTCAAACAACTTGAAATTCCATTTCTTTAATGTCTTTGACCAGAATTGGAGTAGTTTTTGTAAGTAACAACCACCCAATGCCATGAAAAACCAAGTCAAAATTTCTATTTGCATAAAATATTTGTTTACCATAAATCTTATTTTCATACTTGGTTTTCAATGTTTTTTGTCTTTTTTAAAGTGGTTGATCTATATAAGTTTCTGGCAAGTGTTGATATAGTAATTTTACCAGAAGTCCTGTGCCCTCTATTCCTTCTATAGTGATATAATATTATTTTAAAAAAAAACACATTAAAATTTGGAACATAATTACTGATTTTGTACTTAAAATATTTAGGTTTTGTATGACTCTGCTTTTCATGATTTATCTGATGATAGGTTATGACATTTATTTTTAAAAATAAGGTACTCACACATTTCAAATTTTGGAAATATTTTAGTTTATAATTTTGTGAGTTTGTAACATCAAATACACAGGGCAACAATTTTTAACATAATTCTGGGTGAGTCCTGTTTTTCAGCTGTTTCAGACATAAATAAGCATGTTTATTTGAAAACTAGATTTCTTCTTCTTCTATAACGTCAAATTTTTTTCTGTACAGCTTATCTTAAGGCGACTGCTCTAGGCTGGATGGAGGGAAGCACTAGTGCTCTCCTATTGGTTGAGAGCAAACCTCCCTCGAGTGGAGAGGGGTTGGGGATGACCTTGGAGACCAGTGACAGGTTCATACTTGTCTAGGCTATTCAGTTACAAATGAGACAGTGTGGTGAGAGGTTGTGTGTCGCTCTATATAGTGAATCGTATCCGAAGTGTAGTCCAAGTTCTTGTCTGTATACAAGGAGTTAGCAGAGTTTATTTTATTTTTTTTTACATATGTACTTATTTCTTTCCTTTCAGATCATATCTGCCTCTGTTATTTCTCACCGTAAATGCCTAAACAACACTGGTTCATTTTGTGATATCTGTGGCAGTTTCACCATTCCCAGTCAAAGGACCAACATCAGAGCATGTCAGGTAAGCCTATTTTGCATATTTTAAAGTAAAACTTGGTGACCAGAATAAGTCTTGGGCCCCTCACAAGGTGTGCAAGCAGTGTGTCGAGAGTTTATGGATGTGGATGAAGGGAACACGTGATAAATTCCCATTTGGTATACCTATGGTTTGGCGAGAGCCCAGAGATTATTCAAGTGACTGTTAACTTTTGTATAGTGAAAATGTCAGGATACTACAATAAAAATAAATGTAAAATAGAGTATCCTAGTGTACCATCAGCTATACACCCAGTGCCTCATTCAGCTGAAATCCCAGTGCCAGTTTTCATTGAACTACCCTTTTTCCAAAAAACAGTAGTATGGTGAAAAACTAAGTGACAGCAACAATAAAGATTTTGAAATTGAAGATGACTCATTTTGTAAGGGATTTGATGAGCATGAGTTGAATGATTTGGCACAAGATTTGGGACTATCCAAAAAGGCTTCAGAACTCCTTGCATCAAGACTGAGTGAGAAAAACTTACTTGAAAAAGGAGCGAGGGCATCGTACTTTCAATCAAGAGAAAGTGCATTTCTGCAGTACGTTCGAAGTGATAGTTGCTTTGTGTATTGTCATAACATACATGGTTTAAAGGAGGAATTGGGAATTCCAATCTATAATGCAACTGAATGGCGACTGTTCATCGATAGCTCAAAGCAGAGCTTGAACTGTGTCCTCCTCCGCGAGTCATGGATCTGTTGCAATAGTACAAGCACATTGAATCATCTGTGTTGACCTTAAAATGGTCTACTTCCTTCTTGCTCAGCAACATGGATACACCAAGTATCCCTGTTTTCTGTGTATGTGGGACAGCAGAGCTTGTGAGAAGCATTGGGTGGAGTCACATTGGCCTGCAAGATCTGACCTCAAACCTGGTGATCCAAACATTCTACATGAGCCACTTGTTGACAGAAAGAACATTCTATTCCCACCTCTGCACATAAAACTGGGTCTCATGAAGCAATTTGTTAAAGCTTTACCAACTGAAGGGAACTGTTTCAAGCATCTCATTTTGGCATTTCCTAGCCTGTCATTTGAAAAGATAAAATACCTTAATATGTTTGGTAGCAGAACTTTACTACTTGTACACAATTTGACTTACAGTAACAATATATAGCCTTTATGTGAATAAAATAACTCTAAATAAAGAGTATATTCAGGTAATTTTTTCTTTATTTTCCTTTTTATGTGTATTTTGTATGATTTTTGGGACAAAGGAAGGGTATCCTGTACCTTAAAAAGTTGACATGACAAAGAAAAACTGGGGTAATTTTTGGATTTAGATGCCAAAAATTAGTCAAAAACAAGTGTGAGATCTAACTCAATGAAAATTGTGTTCCTAGTGTTAGTCTTTTAAGTAAAATTGAGAGGTTTGCCTTTCACTTTAAGAAATATTTATTATTTACAAAGCACTAATAAAAACACTACTGTATATTGAGATGAATTTTAAGATTGTTAACATGATGCAGGTCAGTGGAGGATGAGAATGTTTCTATAAGGGAGGAAGGACAATACCATATAGAGATCAATTACATGTGTTTGCATGATATTTATTCATTTGTCCTTTTACAGCTTCACGAAGTATTTGTAAAATTCAGGGCTATAGTATATTTATGCAGATAAATACAGAATCTGACATAAACTGTGTGCTAATTAATATTTTTAAGAGTTAATACTTAAGCCAATATTTGAATAGTTAATATTTAGATTAGTTAACAATAAAGAACAGCTTTAGAATTCCTGCTTCAGTACAAATAACACTATTTCTATTATACTTTGTATATGAATCCTCATTGACTCCCAAGGATATCAATTTTATGATTTGTTTTTTTATACTTCAACTTTTCTTTCCTCTCTAACATAAGTATGCATATTTAGTTTTCTTTGTCTTCAAACAAAACCTCTCCTGAGAAAAACATACTCCTTATTTAATGATGCATTTCCTTGTTGCTCTTAATGGCAGCAATATGCATATATTCATCTAAATGGATATATGAGGCCTTCTATGCACACACAATCCTAACATCACCTATTTTCATTTCTAGCATGGCGAGTCTAAAAGTATGTTTACTTTTGATCTGTTTCTTCAACTTAATGTAAGTTTCATGAGACTAGGGACTTTGTTTCTGTCTCTCTCTTTAACCATATTCACTCTTTGTTCTAGAAAAGTGCATATTAAATAGCAGGTATTATGTAAATGTTTGTATATCAGAAAAGGCAGAGGAAACATATGTATGGCAATGCTAATATGAATAAGCATAGTTTTCTGCTAAGAAAGAAAGGGGTAGCTTTTTTGGTAGTGCTGATTTAAATAAAGGCTGTTTCATTTGTAACAGGGAAGGATAGTGACATAATGTTTATTAATACTAGTAGGTTTGGGAGTTCTACTATTGAAGGTTGCTAGATTCTATGTCTTCATGGTTTGTAAGAAGTAAGGGCACTTGCTATCAGTGGCATATAGTTCATATATCACATAACATAATGCTGAACAGTGCTCAAAAAGAAATGAGTTATCACATTAAATAATTCTTAGATGAATAATTTACCAGTCACTTACCTTACAGAATATATCTTTTATTGATCAACTCTAAACAAACTATTATCATTCCCTTCTTCAGGAAATATTTTTCCCCAACATGCATTTTTTTTAAGTCAAGTGCCTCTACTTCATCCATTCTCAGATCTTTCTTTTTCCTGCAGCCACACCTGTGTTTCATTTATGATTGTAGCTATACATTCATATCTCCTGGAGACCACAACTGATTCTTTAGCATAAAAAACATTAGTGACATTTGTCAATAAAATCTACAAGAAATTGTCATGAGGAGGGGAGGTTGTATTGTGTTGACCAAAAACATCCTTATGGATTTTTCCATAAAATGAAAGACACATTTTTCATTTTTAAAATAATTTTATTGATTTAAATATTTTGAGTATGTCAGCTATCTCCTGCTTTTGGCTTCTAGTGGGTTGAGGTCATGGGTGCTGCTAAACATCTCCCAATGCATAAGACAGCCCCATAGGAAAGAATTATTTGGCCAAAATGTCAATAGTACCAAGAAACCTCACAAACCGCTTTTAACATGTTTGATCAGTCACTATACATTTTCCATATACTGCACAAATCTTTCTCTCTCTCTCTCTTTCTTTCTCTCTCTCTCTCTCTCTGTGTGTTTTTCTTTTTTTTGCATTTCAGTTGCATTTTTACCTTTCTTGAAATAATAAAGCATAATACACCAGAAACGTGTATTTTCTTCCATCTTCAATATTAAAATGGCTGCACAGAAACTCATGAATTTTGATGTTTGTTTTAAATGCTTGCTAACATGACAGCTATCACAATATAATCTAAAAGAATGTTTCAAATGAAATTGGACAATGAAGAGCTACTAGAGTCATCATAGGGAAAAAAACTAAATAAACATTTCCCCCCCCCAAAACCCAGAGTTATCTCTGGAGGGTGGGCCCCTTATAGTAGAGGCTTATCCCACTAGGGGAGTGTTCTAGGAACCCATCTGCATCAGTGTATCAGTTAGCATTGTTGTGAGATGCTGCATCCAGCTTCAGTTACATTTTTTTGAAGACTTTTGCAACACATTTTTCCATTTCATGATGGGATATTTATGAGTCACCTACCAATACTATGCTGAGTGTTCAACAGTTTTTGACCAAAAATGGCATGACCCTTGTGCCCCATTCTCTCTATTCACCAGATCACTCGAAGCGACTTTTTTTTTTTTGCCCAAATGAAAAAAGTCCTCAAATGGAAAAGTTTTGCTGCCAATGTGGAAGAAGTAAAACAAAAAATGGCAGAAGCACCAAAAGGCATCAAAATCAACAAGTTTAAAAACTGTTTTGAGCAGAGGAAAGAAAATGTTTCTATAGATGTATAGCATCAAATGGAGAGTACTTTGAAAGTGAATGAAATTTAAACTTAAGAATAAATACATAATTTTTATAAATAAATTCTGGTTTGGGGAGCCCCTGCCATAAATCATTTCACAACATACAATTTCATGAGAAATAATGTACTTTAGTGTTACCGTGTTCAAAGCACTGACTTAAACCAGGAGCATCCAAATATGAATAAGGCACAATTCTTTGTTCTCAAGAAGAAAAATTACTGTGGAAAAAACATTACAATACAATTCAATGCTAACAGATTTATGACAAAGGGTTTATAACAGAGGAGAAGAAGAAAGCACTGTTACAAATGTTAATGTTTAATGTGTATGGATGAGTGGGATTTCTCCAGCAGAAAATATTTGAAAGGGCTAACTGATACAAGATACCAAACTTGGAGAAGCATAACAGTGAATGGTATTGGTATGTTATGAAAACAATTGAAAATGTTCTCAATAGCTGTGACTCAGTGAATACGTAAAATTAAGAAAATAACTTTCAGACTGATCAATTAACTAGATGTTAGTAATAGCAACCAAAGTAGGACATACTAAGGAACATTGAGCATATGTGTCATAAAACTATATGTAAATGGTATGTAGAATTCAATGTATTAGAGAGGATACATTAACTTCTTATTCAACAAATATAAATAGTTGTTCTAGAGTTGATCTGCCTAAGGGGAAGTTGGTCCCACTGAACTCCAATACATTTACTCATTTAATTATACTCCTTATGTCAGAATATTTTGTCTTGTTCTAACTGAATTTTAAGAAAAGAAGACAGCTTTCTTATTGGGGAAAGATAGGGATGATTTGGAAAACTTTAAATATTTATGAACTCTTCCAATCTCTTAATCTTAAGAAGGTTATATTATTTATTAATCCCCCCCAATCTCTTTGTTTATTACATTTATGCCAGAGTACTGCAATTTTATGGGTAATTTTCAAAGGTTTTTCAATAGGTATCGAGAAATAACTATCACTTATATTACATGAAAATAAAGGCAAATGTATACTATTATACAGGTATTCCTTCCATAATCATCTAAAAATAAAGTCATAATCACATGCAAAGTGGGGTTCAAACAATTGTATAAATAAGCACCATATTTATTCTCATATAATATCATTAGTTAAATCACAACACAGATAAAATGGAAGCACACCACCAGGATAAAAATAAAACATGTAGTAACTGCATCCTAGGAAAAAAGAAAACAAAGCAATAGGCAAACTCTCATTAATAGAAATTCCACACAAGTGTTTTAAGATGCTAAAGAATGCTAAAATTTCCAACAGCTATTTGCCTTATATTCATACAATACAAGGAGAAAATAAAATCAAGGTATTAAGTCCAAGTTCTAAAAAATTATATCACACCATTGAGATTCTAAATATTTTTTAAATTTTAAAATTAACTATTTTTAAAAAGTCTCTGTAGCTTAAAATTGGAGATATTACAGAAGTTTCTCTAGGTTTAGTAATAACAGGGTTTAAAAACACAAACAGTGAGTAGAAGAATGGCTATGTTATTAAATTCAGCAAAGATTTACCAAGAGGTTGTGAAATTCACATTATAAAGACCCGGTTATAAAGCTTCTATTTTGGTAAGTGAAATAAGCCAGTGATAGAAAGACAAATACCATATGATTTCACTCATATGTGAAATCTAATGAATAAACTGAACTAACCAAGCAAAATAGAGACAGACTCATTAGCAGGGAACAGGCTGACAGCTCTTATTGGGTGGTGGAGGGATGGAACAAAAAAGGAAAAAGAGAAAGAACTCACAGAAAGGACAACAGCGTTATGATTGTGTAGTCAGGGGGAGGGCGGTGGGTGAGGTGAAAGAGGGTATAAGGATAAATGGTAATGGAAAAAATACAATAAAAATTTCTAGATGAAATCAAGACATGGAAGCAAGTCATGTAACAATGGCTGAGGATCAGATTGGTCATTGGCCACTGGAGGAAAATGGTCCCCAAGCAAACAGTTTACAGTGGTACCAGATTGCCTCCGGCCCTTTCTTCCTTCAGGGTCTGCCTCAGCTGTGGAGTGTCTCTTTGCTCACAATCACACTCTTTCCGAGTCCGCTGACAACCGTGGGAGGGAAAGCCTGGACATTTCAGAGAGGTGGGGTACATTCTTACAGGCAAGCGCAGAGTCCAGAGTTCCCATCCATTATGGTCGGGGCTGTGTCAGACCTGACTTGCAGTTCATCTTCGTCTGCTCGATGAGAGTTCACCTCTCATTTCATGGGTGTTTATTACTAATGCCTACTTTGTACCTCAATTTCCCTCTCAGCCTTTGCTTTCAGAGAACCTCACTTACCAGCAACAGTTGGTAATATACTGAGGTGCTTGGTAGAGTCTCAGAGAGGCCTAGAATGCTGCTTTCTCCCGGCTTTGCAAATGCTCTAAGTGAGACCTTTGTTGTTTATCTAAAATGCAATGCATTAAATTATCACTGTTCCCTCATTACAATGCTAGCCTTATGAGTATGTAGATTTCTGTTTATTGTATGAATTGGCATATTCTGTATAGCATAAGTAAGGTCTAAAACATAGTTGGTGATTATTAATTATTTGTTATAGGAGTGAATATTTGTTAAAACCTAGAAGAAAGCCAAAAGTTCATTGAATATAACCAGTATAATTTGATTATAAATGAAAAATAAAACAATAGGAAAAAAAACTAGAAAACAAAGCAAAATATTTTTTTTACTTATTTTAACATGTGCAAACACTGTAAAATTAAGATAATTTTTGATATGAAATGCTGTACAGTGTTTTCCTTGATAAGAAAGGGACACTTCCTTTGAAAGGTGTATAATGAAGATATCAGTTGTTTCAGTAAGGACACTGTTCTGTTTCAAGAATTTGTTTATGGAAAATTGTTTCATTATGATGATCTTGGGGTTATACAATTACAAGAAAGACTAACCTATGTCAGTTTTGTTCAGCAAAGTATAGCAAAGAGACGTATATAAATGTTATTAAAGCCTGTTTGATAATGCTGAACATGACTTATTAATGAGATTTTATCAATCTCTGTTGTTCTAATGACATACGTATTAATTTATAATTTGAGTTTTATTATCTTGTGTGATTCTGCTTTATTTGACAACTTGGACTGTTTTAAATGCATATATTACACACTATTAATTGTTAAAACTTTGAAATGTGAATAAATCAAGTAAGGACAATGGAGTTTCTTTTCCTAAATATAATGGAATCTTGATTTGCCTAATGGGAAATGATAATTCACATGCATTGACATACAGGAATCATTCTTTTCTTTTGATATATATGTATATCCAATAATAATTCACCATCTCCATTGAATTAAATATGTTATAATACTTGTATATATGGGGCAACTATATAATCATTGGCATGAACTTTGATAAAGAGCTTCAAGGATAATGATTCTATCTGTGGATTTACAGAACACATATGCTTTGAGCAATGCTATCTTTATGCTGCAGACACCAGCTAGTTCAATCTCAGTGGCAAAGTATGTGAGAGGACAGACTGGATAAAAAGGTAATATCCTTCCTAACTTAATCAGTCTTCCATGGTGAGCAGCTAAGCTTGTAACTGCTGTTCAGAAAGATGTTCATTAAGGTTTCTGAAGCGTCCTTCACCTTTCAGAGACAGGCCAGTTTATCGGATTGCTTAAATTAAGAGGCAGGATGTTCTTTACAATACCTTTTAACTGAAGTTCAGTCTATTTACTCTCTTCCAGCCAGGAGCTGAATTTTGATAGTGAAATATGTTTTTTTTTTATATCTTAAATCCAGGGTTGTTTTTATGTTTTAATTTATAGATCTACCTTGAAAATATTATAGGATGCCAAGAGTATTTTAGGGGTTAAGGTTTTTTGGTGTTTTTTAAAAATGTTTCTCTAAAACCATGGACAAATAGGGAAGAATTTTGATATGTTATTAAATCTGATTTAATTTTAAAGGAACTATGAGGAAGGACATATCAATCAATGTTACCTTAAAATCTATAGCGCTGTGTGGATATAAAATATCATCCTTGGAGGAAGTAAAAGTCATAAATATAGATGTAAATATAGAGGTGTTTACAGAGAGGACATGAAGGACTAATTAAAAGGTCAGCATTCAGAATATAACACTAATTAGCTTTTTTGTTACAATGAACATATGCAATATTATTAATGAAAGGAGAACTGACATTCAAATGAAAAAACAAAACAGTATAATTGCTATTGCTAAGCTGACAAATAGTAAAGTCAATTACAGCCTGTAGTCACAACCTGCAAGAAATTGCTCCAACGTGGCATTAGAAAAAATTGGGGGGAAAAAAACCCAAGAAGAAAGCAAATTAATACACTTAATTTAGTCTATTGTTTTTCTTTCAATTAGAAATCATTCTCAACTATTGATGTGTTTGTTATTTCTTGAATATCTAGTCTCAAGTATTTTTAAAAGGAGTGTATGATCAGTCATATCTTGCCACTTTTAATCTCTTTTGGTTAATGTTCACAGTCTTCCTATAAATTCTACCTCCTGCTTGTCAAATCTATGTTCTATTTAAGACATCTATCTGTCTTTGGTAATTAATGAGACCCAGGTCTCCCTGCTTTCATTTCCTTCATCAAAATTTACCTCTTTCTCGTTTGTGTGTGTGTGTGTGTGTGTGTGTTACCTGGCTTGCTAAAAAATGGAATTACTCAACTAACTAGAAAAAAAAAAGATTTAAAGTCATGTATAGGACATCCTTTAAAAAAGTTTCTTGCAGAGTAATTGACCTATGAATATCTCTGAAACAGCTCTAAACGTAAGTTAATTTTACTGACTATCACAAAGGTGAAGTTGCACAAACAGGCAAATACTATTAAAGAGCTGTTTCTGTAGGTCTCTGTTCTATCACAGTACTCCACTGATTAATTCAAAGACAGGAAGAAATTTTATTTTTGTAGCCCAAATAGAATTTTAATTATTTGGTTCTGTAAACTGTCTTTCAGAGAATGTATTTATTATTTTTCTAAATACTCTAACTGTGTTATCATCATTCTAGGCAAGTGCTGAATGATGGTCATTCCATTGCACAGATTTCACTGGTAAAGAGGGCTTTAACTGTAATAGGCAGCAGAGCTAGAATACTTTTCTAGCCATTTTACTCAGATAAGGTCACTACAACTGGGCTGTACAGTTTCTTTGACACACATGTCCCTCCATGTAAGATATATGGATATCAAGAGGGTAAATGAGCAAATAGAAAATATTGAATTTTGTAAATTATTAGGTACTATTTCAAAAACTTCATTTTCTAATATCCCAAAATCAGTTAAAACACCCGCCTTATTTTGACAAAGCTGCAACCTACCTTCTCAAGACCAGATCCTCTTAATATTTTGGAATAAATAGTGAAATCAATCACCTGTAAATATTTAAGCTTTTCAAATTGGCTGCATTCCTTTGCACTATTTAAAACACAGAAAAGTGAAACTACTATTTTTAACAAGGTCAGTTTGGTTACCAGATATTTTTGTTAAGGATTTAGAGAAACTTATAAGAACCAGAAGCAACGTGTGGGTCTCTTGAAGAAGCACCAGTGATCAAAATAAAGTTCAGTTCCTTTGTGACTCCTGACCAGAGCAAGAACTGTTAAAGGCATTTTCAATCACCTTTCCACATTCACAGGAAGATTCTGTCTTCTCCTCTTTCCAAACTGCTGAGACAGAAGAACGATGTTCAAGCCATCCCCATTCGAAAGGATGCTGAAGTTCAGGTTGTGTGAGGACATTACAAAGGGCAGCAAATTGGCAAAGCAGTCCAGGTGCACACAAGAAATATGTCATCTACACTGAAGGAGTGCAGCAGGAGAAAGCTAATGGTACGACTGCTCTTGTGGGCATACCCCAGCAAGACGGTTAACACTAGACTAAAGCTGGATAAATACTGCAAAAAGGTCCTTGAACTTAAAGCCAAATCTTGCCAAATAGGAAAGGAAATGGGAAAATACAAGAATGAAACAACTGAGAAGATGCAGGAATAAAATAATCTTATATACAACTTCCATTAAAAACTTGAAATGAAAAATAAAGGATTTAGACTAATTTTCCACAAACTAATTCTGGAGTTCGAATAGAATAATTTAGTTTTACAGTTTTTCCTTATGGCAAAATACATTTCATAAATTACATTTCAAATATATATGCTTTAAGATTTTTCCTCATGTTTTCCACTGACATTCACTTATCTTAACTTTTTTTTTTTTTAGGAATTAGGTAAGTGTGGATGCAGCAAGCAATGTAATATAGCTTGAAGCCTGATGAGAGATTTTTTTAATTATTCTATTGATAATGCTAACTAAAAACAAGTAAATACAGGTATGTGTACATATATCTATCATCCATCTATCTATCAACTATCTATTATCTATCTACCTACTTACCTATCTATCTCTATCTGATCTCTGTGAGCTAGGATAAGTTGAGATTCAGGCACTTAAATCTCAAATAAATCACAGGATCACTGAAAGGCCAATATATCTCCCTTTTAATAAAGGAAGATCATGCATTCCTGGAAAAAGAAACAGCCTATGCATTTCTTTGTGCAATTTGTCCTAGTCTGTTATTTAATTTTCTTTAGCACTTAAAACAAAACTCTTAACTTTAAATAGTGTACCCACGAAATGTTAAATTGATCTAGCTTTGCTTTATCTTAATCGCAATGTCTTACATTCATATACTGCAATGACATGCTACCAGCTACACAGAATTCTAATATGGTATAGAAAGATTGATACTGCATTTTATCTGACACTTTTTATTGCAGCCAGATATTTTGGATATTCTCAAAGTTATTTATTTTATGATACAGCAGGTTTAGAGAAGAAGTTTTAAAGGAAACCAATCATAAATATCAGACATTTGGCTTATTATTTTTGGGACTATAAACTACCATTAATCTCTCCCCATTTTGGCTACAGCTGATCCTATTTTCAGAGGGTTTCAGAAGAGTTTATGTAAGCTTTGAAGATTACAGAGGTTGTTTAATGAATATTATTTATAGTTTTGGGTTAGTCGTTTGCACATGCACTTTATGTTTTTAATATTACTGAAGTCAAAACTACATAAACATGAGTTATCTTTATAAAATGTTCTCTGTGCTTCATTCCTTATGGCAACTTAATGCAGTGATGCTTTATACCACACCAAGCTGCAAATGTTTGTTAACTCTCAATTATTTTATTGAAGTAAGCAGATTTCTGACAACCATCTGTTTAGAGTGTACTCATTTCTGTTAATAAATCTATTTGAAAGTGAAATAGTCATTAAAGCAAGGATGTAAGCACAGCATCTCTGGAAAGCTGGAGCTATATATATTTTGTGACACATCCTGTGCCATCTTAGTTACGAAGGCGCAACGTGAGTGCAGAATTTCTGCTAAAACACACATACAAAAAGCTTTATTTATACAGTGGTAATGCAAATGCCATCTTTAAAGCAAACTAATTAAGATTATATTTTAGCCCTTAAAATGTCAAAATTTGCACTAATATCAGAGAAGGATAATGAGGTACTTCATTACTCTGGATAGTTCACATTTGCCCCCTCCCCTTTTAGCTCTGCATTTTCTTTTTCTCATATCCCCAAATGATATGCTTTTAAGTGACTATCTGAATATGGCTAATTAACTGTTTTAAGATATTATACAGTAACCCTTCTATTCTGCTCTACTCAAATGAATGTTGTAAATTATATAAATGCTTGAATATATTCACTCTGGAACATGTGATGCAAAGTTGCTTGGTGGGAATCAACTCGATTATATATCAATGCCTGCAACACTGTGTCACCTTATTCTATTTCTTTTGATTTTTAAAATCATTGTTTACTTCATTTTCAATGTAATCTTCATGTAATATTGTCTTTCCTAGTTTGCATTCAAATGTATATCTCCTGTTGTATCAAGATTCTCTTCTTTGTTGGTGACTGCCTGGGTACGAAAGGTTTATCAAAGTGATTTTTTTTCAAGACTTCTATTCCAAACATAACTCCAAATTTGGTGAGAAATCTATCTAGGCATTTTTATTTCATATGTTGACAAGTCAAAACAATTTGCCAACTTTTCATTAAGAGTTTAGGCAATCTAGGATGATATTATAAATTTTTTTCAGGGAAACATATCTGATAAAATCAAAATGGCTTTTCTATGGTTAAGAGAAGTCTAAAAGTATGGTCAAACATCCTAATCAGATCATGTGCCTGAATCTCTTGAGATATTACATTAATCTAATAAAATTTCTAAATGTATAAAACAAATCAGGAGGGTGAAAGACCCATCTCTTGGTTCTCTGAGTATGAAGACAAGACTAGCCTGGGAAATAAAATAGGCATCAGCAAAAATGAAATAATATCCTTGTCATTAAAATACAAGTATTTGTAGTGAGAAGAGTTTATGGGAATAGCAGCAAAAATATCTTGATTTTTCTAGAGCACCGATTTTCAGCATTTTTCATCTTAAGGCACACATAAGCTAATTACTAAAATTCTGCAGCATACCAATAATATATTTTTTGTCAATTAAAAAGTTATAATTTTGATTCATTCACATCAGATAAATATGTCAAATTTTTAAATTTGGCAATCTAAAGAAAAGAAGTCAGTGCTCCTGACTAAATATTCAGGCACTGCATGTTTTAAAAATCCTTGCAGCACACAGGTTGAAAATTGCTCTTCTAGAGTCTTCAAGAAATACAGGGGTTCAAGGTGCCAACCAAGGATGTAGATCATAGCATAACTTATACTCTGCTTATACTTAGGGTGGGCAGCTATATAAAGTAAGAAGCACTTGCACAATTAGATGATAATACAGGGATGTATCAAATTAATATCACTCAACACAAAATAGATGTGAGTTGTTTGGGGGAAATAACTAAGAGAATACTATATATATAGCCCCTGGCTGGTTTGGCTCAGTGGATTGAGCATCGGCCTGCGAGCTAAGTGTCGCTGGTTCGATCTTCCAGTCAGGGCACATCAGAGAAGGAAAACTCTGACTCCAAAAAACCTCCGCTGCCTTGCGGCATACCTCTTCAGGGGAAAGGCTAAGGGAGTAAACCCCGACAGAAAATCCGGAGCCGGAGTCCCTAAGACGGTTTGACGTTGTAGTCAACACCGGCAACTCCTGCGGCGCACCTGAAGCCAAGCTGTATTGACTCCGTCTTTCCCTTGGACCCTTCAGCTGCGAAGAGAGGGGGGGTCTGCTGCATGGACAACAGCAGACCCTCCATATCACCCTGCCCAGGCTCTATATATATCGTCGGCAGCCGTCCGTCTCGAGAGACGATGGTGTAGCTTCTTAAGAGTCTATCTGCACCGCCGAGAATGGCTGAATGGCTGTGCAGTCCGACTCAGGAGTGACACGGTATCTGTCTCCTCCCGTGTTGAATCGACATCTTGCGATGACGCTGGAGTGTCCTCTCCAGTAAAGCTGAAGCTACAGAGCCTGGGCAGGGTGATATGGAGGGTCTGCTGTTGCCCATGCAGCAGACCCCCCCCCTCTCTTCGCAGCTGAAGGGTCCAAGGGAAAGACGGAGTCAATACAGCTTGGTTTCAGGTGCGCCGCAGGAGTTGCCGGTGTTGACTACAACGTCAAACCGCCTTAGGGACTCCGGCTCCGGATTTTCCGTCGGGGTTTACTCCCTTAGCCTTTCCCCTGAAGAGGTATGCCGCAAGGCAGCGGAGGTTTTTTGGAGTCAGAGTTTTCCTTCTCTGATGTGCCCTGACTGGAAGATCGAACCAGCGACACTTAGCTCGCAGGCCGACGCTCAATCCACTGAGCCAAACCAGCCAGGGCTGGTGTATATATATATACACACACTAATATATATATTAGTGTCACTTCACCCATCTTTTACCTCATGGAGGGAGAAAGAGAGGTTTCATATGCCACCTTGTCTGTGGATATTAGCTCCTTTGGAACTCCAGTGGAAAGTGATAAGCCCATCTAGTGCATTTTCCCATATATTACAATATTTAAGTCACCAAAATTATATATACCATGAGGTAAAATGCCCATGAATCACTTTTCACTGTCTACATTCTGGCTTGCAAGGGGTTATAATTAACCTTACTTTATAGAAGACTCATAAATAGTAAAATTATTTTATTATTGTATTACTAATGGATATTAGTTTAGTTTTATTGATGTCACTTCTATTTTTCAGGCAAGCCTTTTCTTCATATTCAAGGCACCAATGTTCATACATTTCTAGTATAAATATAAAGTAATGCATTCTCTGAAAAAATCAGTTTTATGGTTGCTTATAAGGTAAAGATGAAATTACCATATATCTCTGTCATTCCAGTACTTTCTATGTCAATTTTTTTGATATAGCAAATGATCAAACCAAACTAGTACATATAAGTGCATAAGAAAACTATTCACATCAGCCAAAAGGTAAAAATAAATAAATGAACAAACAAACATACATAGATACATCCTTCAATTCATAAGTAGATAAATAAATTGTGGTATATAGATATGTAGTAGAACATTATTTGCTAATAATAGTAGTGAAGTATTCATTTCCATATGCATGTTGCATAAACATTATGCTTAGTGAAAGAAGAAAGACTCAAAAGATCACGTATCATATGATTCTGCTCATATTCAATATTCAGAAGAGTCAAATCCACAGAAACAGATAAGTGATTAGTCATGGCTTATGGCTAGGGAAAGGGAAAAGCAGAAAGTAACTGCTTAATGTGTACAGGGTTTCCTTTGGGAGTGATAGAAATATTCTGGAACCACTATGTTAGATAGTGGTGATGGTTGCATAACATGGAGAGTGAACTAAATGCCATTGAATTATATACCTTAAAGTGGTCACATAGCCTTGGCTGACATGGCTTAGTCAGTTGGAGTGTCA